>NW_028270176.1:81223420-81523420 GCF_037043375.1 Chiloscyllium plagiosum
TCTCTCTCTCACACACATTTTCTCTCTCTCTCACACACACATTCTCTCTCTCACACACGCATTCTCTCTCTCACACACACATGCTCTCTCTCACACACACATGCTCTCTCTCACACACACATTTTCTCTCTCACACAAACATTCTCTCTCTCTCATAAACACATTCTCTCTCTCTCTCACACACATTCTCTCTCTCACACACACATTCTCTCTCTCACACACACATTCTCTCTCTCACACACGCATTCTCTCTCACACACACGCATTCTCTCTCACACACACACATTCTCTCTCTCACACACATTCTCTCTCACACACACGCATTCTCTTCCTCAAACACATTCTCTCTCACACACACATTCTCTCTCTCACACACACATTCTCTCTCTCACACACACATTCTCTCTCTCACACACGCATTCTCTCTCACACACACATTCTCTCTCTCACACACATTCTCTCTCTCACACACACATTCTCTCTCAAACACGCATTCTCTCTCTCACACACATAATCTCTCTCTCACACACACATTCTCTCTCTCACACACACATTCTCTCTCTCACACACACATTCTCTCTCTCACACACGCATTCTCTCTCACATGCACATTCTCTCTCACATACACATTCTCTCACACACGCATTCTCTCTTACACACACATTCTCTCTCACACACGCATTCTCTCTCTCACACACATTCTCTCTCTCACACACATTCTCTCTCTCACACACACATTCTCTCTCTCACACACACACATTCTCTCTCACACACGCATTCTCTCTCGCACACACGCATTCTCTCTCTCACTCGCACACACGCATTCTCTCTCTCTCACACACATTCTCTCTCTCTCTCACACACGCATTCTCTCTCTCTTGCACACACGCATTCTCTCTCTCACACACATTCTCTCTCTCTGACACACATTCTCTCTCACACACACATTCTCTCTCTCACACACGCATTCTCTCGCACATACGCATTCTCTCTCACTCGCATTCTCTCTCTATCTCACACACATTCTCTCTCGCTCTCACACACGCATTCTCTCTTGCACACACGCATTCTTTCTTGCACACACGCATTCTCTCCTACACACACATTCTCTCTCTCACACACACATTCTCTCTCACACACACATTCTCTCTCTCACACACATTTTCTCTCTCTCTCACACACACATTCTCTCTCTCACACACGCATTCTCTCTCTCACACACACATGCTCTCTCTCACACACACATGCTCTCTCTCACACACACATTTTCTCTCTCACACACACATTCTCTCTCTCTCACACACACATTCTCTCTCTCTCTCACACACATTCTCTCTCTCACACACACATTCTCTCTCTCACACACACATTCTCTCTCTCACACACGCATTCTCTCTCACACACACGCATTCTCTCTCACACACACACATTCTCTCTCTCACACACATTCTCTCTCACACACACGCATTCTCTTCCTCAAACACATTCTCTCTCACACACACATTCTCTCTCTCACACACACATTCTCTCTCTCACACACACATTCTCTCTCTCACACACGCATTCTCTCTCACACACACATTCTCTCTCTCACACACATTCTCTCTCTCACACACACATTCTCTCTCAAACACGCATTCTCTCTCTCACACACATAATCTCTCTCTCACACACACATTCTCTCTCTCACACACACATTCTCTCTCTCACACACACATTCTATCTCTCACACACGCATTCTCTCTCTCTCACACACATTCTCTCTCTCACACACACATTCTCTCTCACACACACACATTCTCTCTCTCTCACACACATTCTCTCTCTCACACACACATTCTCTCTCTCTCACACACATTCTCTCTCTCACACACACATTCTCTCTCACACACACATTCTCTCTCTCACACACGCATTCTCTCTCTCTCACACACATTCTCTCCCTCACACACACTCTCTCCCTCACACACACATTCTCTCTCTCACACACACATTCTCTCTCTCACACACACATTCCCTCTCTCACACACATTCTCTCTCAAACACGCATTCTCTCTCTCACACACACATTCTCTCTCACACACACACATTCTCTCTCTCACACACACATTCTCTCTCTCTCACACACATTCTCTCTCTCTCACACACACATTCTCTCTCTCACACACACATTCTCTCTCTCACACACACTTTCTCCCTCTCACACACACATTCTCTCTCTCACACACATTCTCTCTCAAACACGCATTCTCTCTCTCTCACACACACACTCTCTCTACCTGTCCCTCTCTCTCCCTGCCCCTCTTTCTCTCTCTCCATGTCCCTCTCTCTCTGTGTCCCTCTTTCTCTCCATGTCCCTCTCTCTCCCTGTCCCTCTCTGTCTCCCTGTCCCTCTCTCTCTCTCCCTGTCCCTCTCTCTCTCCCTGTCCCCTTCTCTCTCTCCCTGTCCCTCTCTCTCTCTCCCTGTCCCTCTCTCTCTCTCCCTGTCCCTCTCTCTCTCTCTCTCCCTGTCCCTCTCTCTCCGTGTCCCTCTCTCTCCCTCTCTCTCTCTCTCTGTCACTCTCTCTCCCTGTCCCTCTCTCTCCCTGTCCCTCTCTCTCCCCCTCTCCCTCTCTCTCTCTGTCCCCCACTCTCTCCGTGTCCCTCTCTCTCTCCATGTCCCTCTCTCTCCGTGTCCCTCACTCTCTCCTTTTCCCTCTCTCTCTCTCCGTGTCCCTCTCTCTCTCACTGTCCCTCTCTCTCTCTCTCCCTGTCCCTCTCTCTCCCTCTCCCTCTCTCTCTCCCTCTCTCTCTCCCTGTCCCTCTCTCTCTCCCTGTCCCTCTCTCTCTCCCTGTCTCTCCCTCTCTCTCCGTGTCCCTCTCTCTCTGTGTCGCTCTCTCTCCGTCTCTGTCCCTCTCTCTCTGTCCATCTCATCTGACCACAGAAGGTCAGTGTTGGATTTGAGAAACCCTTCAATTTGGGATAAGGCCTAGCCTAGCCTGATCAAACGCTGCAAATCTACAATTCAGTGGCTGGGCTCTTTCAGGTTTTGGATATAATGTTTCTCTCATATAAACCACTCTGAACCCCTCAATTAGACTCCATGCCTTAACTCACTCCGGGCTACCTGTTATTTTGTATATGTACCACCCATTGATTTGATTTCACTTCATGTCATGTTAAGCTTGGAAAGTAAGGCAGACTTTACTGGAGTGTCACATTGTCTCTCCGCATTCACTGCAAACAGGTTCTGGGATTTGCATTTTAATCCCCTTCAAAGAGCTGTCTCCATTCCCTATCTCTGCTAGCATCAATGAATGGAAATGGCTTTTGACACATTGCCCCCTCTCCCTTGCTGAAAGTATTCCTGACACAAATCAGTCAGGCAGACATTTTAAATTTGTCCACAGCCACCATTTTATATCAGCAAAACGATGACATTGAGTTTATAAATAAGGAAAAGCAAGAGAGACTGGCAACATCAATGCAGTTTGAAAATATATAAAACATTGAACACGCACACAGAATCACACACAAACAGACATACACAGACAGACAGAATCACACACACACAGATACAGACACCTTCCAGAAGCTGTCTCCATTTCCTACCTTGCAAGGGAATTCATGTTATGATGATGCATTCAAGCAGGACAGTAAACAGCTTTTGAGATTTTCCCCATTGTGACAGAAATTCAGCCCCAATCTGAAACTTGGAGATATGTAACAGAACAGAAATGAAACAGCAGATTTCTCTGTTCCTGCTCCCAATGTAACATTTGACCATTTAGTTTATCTTGTCTTCGGTCTAACATCCAACAAGGATCACTTCACTGATCCAATAACACATCCCCAGGAGTGAGTTCCAGACTGGAATCTAATTGAGGGGTTGAGGGTTTACAGACAGAATATGAGATACCCAGGAGTGAGGGACAGACTGGAATCTAATCGAGGGGTTCGGGGTGGTTTATATACAGCATATGAGATTCCCAAGAGCGAGGGACAGACTAAAATCTAATCGAGGGGTTCGGGGTGGTTTATATACAGCATATGAGATACCCAAGAGGGAGGGAGAGGCTGAAACCTAATCGAGGGGTTCGAGATGGTTTATATACAGCATATGAAATAACCAGGAGCGAGGGGCAGACTGTAATCTAATCGAGGGGTTCAGGGTGGTTTACATACAGCATATGAGATACCCAAGAGTGAGGGACAGACTGTAATCTAATCGAGGGATTTGGGGTGGTTTATATACATCATATGAGATACCCAAGAGTGAGGGAGAGACTGGAATCTAATCGAGGGGTTCAGGGTGGTTTACATACAGCATATGAGATACCCAGGAGTGAGGGAGAGACTGAAATCTAATCGAGGGGTTCGGGGTGGTTTATATACATCATATGAGATACCCAGGAGTGAGGGAGAGAATGAAATCTAATCGAGGGGTTCGGGGTGGTTTATATACAGCATATGAAATGCCCAAGAGTGAGGGAGAGACTGAAATCTAATTGAGGGGTTCAGGGTGGTTTATATACAGCATATGAGATACCCAAGCGTGAGCGGCAGACTGGAATCTAATCGAGGGGTTCAGGGTGGTTTACATACAGCATATGACATAACCAGGAGTGAGGGAGAGACTGAAATCTAATCGAGGGGTTCGGGGTGGTTTATATACAGCATATGAGATACCCAAGCGTGCGGGGCAGAGCGGAATCTAATCGAGGGGTTCAGGGTGATTTACATACAGCATATGAGATACCCAGGAGTGAGGGAGAGACTGAAATCGAATCGAGGGGTTCGGGGTGGTTTCTGTACAGCATATGAGATAACCAGGAGTGAGGGAGAGACTGTAATCTAATCGAGGGGTTCGGGGTGATTTATATACAGCATATGAGATACCCAGGAGAGAGGGAGAGACTAAAATCTAGTCGAGGGGTTTAGGGTGGTTTATATACAGCATATGATTTGCCCAAGAGTGAGGGACAGACTGGAATCTAATCGAGGTGTTCAGGGTGGTTTATATACAGCATATGAGATAACCAGGAGCGAGGGAGAGACTGTAATCTAACCGAGGGGTTCGGGGTGGTTTATATACAGCAAATGAGATACCCAAGAGTGAGGAACAGACTGGAATCTAATCGAGGGGTTGAGGGTGGTTTACATGCAGCATAAGAGATACCCAAGAGCGTGCGACAGACCGGAATCTAATCGAGGGGTTCAGGGTGGTTTATACACAACATATGAGATACCCAGGAGTGAGGGAGAGACTGAAATCTAATCGAGGGGTTCAGGGTGCTTTATATACAGCATATGAGATACCCAGGAGCGAGGGAGAGACTGAAATCAAATTGAAGGGTTCGGGCTGGTTTATATACAGCATATGAAATGCCCAAGAGTGAGGGACAGACTGGAATCTAATCGAGGGGTTCAGGGTGGTTTACATACTGCATATGAGATAACCTGTAGGGAGCGAGAGACTGTAATGTAACCGACGGATTCGGGGTGGTTCATATACAGCGTATGAGATACACAAGAGTGCGGGTCAGACTGTAATCTAATGGTGGGGTTCAGGGTGGTTTACATGCAGCATAAGAGATACCCAAGAGCGAGGGGCAGACTGGAATCCAATCGAGGGGTTCAGGGTGGTTTATACACAACATATGAGATACCCAAGAGTGAGGGAGAGACTGAAATCTAATCGAGGAGTTCGGGGTAGTTTATATACATCATATGAGATACCCAAGAGTGAGGGAGAGACTGAAATCAAATCGAGGGGTTCGGGCTGGTTTATATACAGCATATGAAATGCCCAAGAGTGAGGGACAGACTGGAATCTAATCGAGGGGTTCAGGGTGGTTTACATACTGCATATGAGATAACCTGTAGGGAGGGAGAGACTGTAATGTAACCGACGGATTCGGGGTGGTTCATATACAACGTATGAGATACACAAGAGTGCGGGTCAGACTGTAATCTAATGGTGGGGTTCAGGGTGGTTTACATGCAAGCATAAGAGATACCCAAGAGCGAGGGGCAGACTGGAATCCAATCGAGGGGTTCAGGGTGGTTGAGACACAACATATGAGATACCCAGGAGTGAGGGAGAGACTGAAATCTAATCGAGGGGTTCGGGGTGGTTTATATACAGCATATGAGATACCCAAGATTGAGGGACAGACTGGAATCTAATTGAGGGGTTCAGGGTGGTTTAGATACAGCATATGAGATACCCAGGAGTGAGGGAGAGACTGAAATCTAATCGAGGAGTTCGTGGTGCTTTATATACAGCATATGAGATACCCAAGAGTGAGGGGCAGACTGGATTCTAATCGAGGGGTTCGGGGTGGTTTATATACAGCATTTGAAATGCCCAAGAGTAAGGGATTGATCGGAACATAATCGAGGGTTTCAGGGTGGTTTACATACAGCACATGAGATAACCAGGAGTGAGGGAGAGACTGGAATCTAATCGAGGGGTTCGGGCTGGTTCACATACAGCATATGAGATGCCCAAGAGTGAGGGACAGACTGGAATCTCATCGAGGGTTTTCAGGGTGGTTTATATACAGCATATGAGATACCCAGGAGTGAGGGAGAGACTGTAATCTTACCGAGGGTTTCATGGTGGTTTACATACAGCATATGAGATGCCCAAGAGTGAGGGACAGACTGAAATCTAATCGAGGGGATCAGGGTCGTTTTTATACAGCATATGAGATACCCAGGAGTGAGGGAGAGACTGAAATCTAATCGAGGGGTTCGGGGTGGTTTACATACAGCATATGAGACACCCAAGAGTGAGGGACAGACTGGAATCTAATCGAGGGGTTATGGGTGGTTTACATACAGCATATGAGATACCCAGGAGCGAGGGAGAGGCTGGAATCTAATCGAGGGGTTCAGGGTGGTTTACATAAGGCATTTGTGATACCCAAGAGTGAGGGAGAGACTGAAATCTAATCGAGGAGTCAGGGGTGGTTTAGATACAGCGTATGAGATGCTCAAGAGTGAGGGACAGACTGGAGTCTAATCGAGGGGTTCAGGATGGATTACATACAGCATATGAGATACCCAGGAGTGAGGGAGAGACTGTAATCCAACCGAGGGGTTCAGGCTGGTTTACACACAGCATATGAGATAACGAGGAGCGAGGGAGAGACTGTAATCCAACGGAGGGGTTCAGGGTGGTTTACATACAGCTTATGAGATACCCAGGAGTGAGGGAGTGACTGAAATCGAATCGAGGGGTTCGGGGTGGTTGATATACAATAAATGAGATACCCAGGAGTGAGGGAGAGACTGAAATCTTACTGAGGGGTTCAGGATGGATTACATACAGCATATGAGATAACCAGGAGTGAGGGACAGACTAAAATCTAATCGAGGGGTTCGGGGTGGTTTATATACAGCATATGAGATACCCAAGAGGGAGGGAGAGGCTGAAACCTAATCGAGGGGTTCGAGGTGGTTTATATACAGCATATGAAATAACCAGGAGCGAGGGGCAGACTGTAATCTAATCGAGGGGTTCAGGGTGGTTTACATACAGCATATGAGATACCCAAGAGTGAGGGACAGACTGTAATCTAATCGAGGGATTTGGGGTGGTTTATATACATCATATGAGATACCCAAGAGTGAGGGAGAGACTGGAATCTAATCGAGGGGTTCAGGGTGGTTTACATACAGCATATGAGATACCCAGGAGTGAGGGAGAGACTGAAATCTAATCGAGGGGTTCGGGGTGGTTTATATACATCATATGAGATACCCAGGAGTGAGGGAGAGAATGAAATCTAATCGAGGGGTTCGGGGTGGTTTATATACAGCATATGAAATGCCCAAGAGTGAGGGAGAGACTGAAATCTAATTGAGGGGTTCAGGGTGGTTTATATACAGCATATGAGATACCCAAGCGTGAGCGGCAGACTGGAATCTAATCGAGGGGTTCAGGGTGGTTTACATACAGCATATGACATAACCAGGAGTGAGGGAGAGACTGAAATCTAATCGAGGGGTTCGGGGTGGTTTATATACAGCATATGAGATACCCAAGCGTGCGGGGCAGAGCGGAATCTAATCGAGGGGTTCAGGGTGATTTACATACAGCATATGAGATACCCAGGAGTGAGGGAGAGACTGAAATCGAATCGAGGGGTTCGGGGTGGTTTCTGTACAGCATATGAGATAACCAGGAGTGAGGGAGAGACTGTAATCTAATCGAGGGGTTCGGGGTGATTTATATACAGCATATGAGATACCCAGGAGAGAGGGAGAGACTAAAATCTAGTCGAGGGGTTTAGGGTGGTTTATATACAGCATATGATTTGCCCAAGAGTGAGGGACAGACTGGAATCTAATCGAGGTGTTCAGGGTGGTTTATATACAGCATATGAGATAACCAGGAGCGAGGGAGAGACTGTAATCTAACCGAGGGGTTCGGGGTGGTTTATATACAGCAAATGAGATACCCAAGAGTGAGGAACAGATTGGAATCTAATCGAGGGGTTGAGGGTGGTTTACATGCAGCATAAGAGATACCCAAGAGCGTGCGACAGACCGGAATCTAATCGAGGGGTTCAGGGTGGTTTATTCACAACATATGAGATACCCAGGAGTGAGGGAGAGACTGAAATCTAATCGAGGGGTTCAGGGTGCTTTATATACAGCATATGAGATACCCAGGAGCGAGGGAGAGACTGAAATCAAATTGAAGGGTTCGGGCTGGTTTATATACAGCATATGAAATGCCCAAGAGTGAGGGACAGACTGGAATCTAATCGAGGGGTTCAGGGTGGTTTACATACTGCATATGAGATAACCTGTAGGGAGCGAGAGACTGTAATGTAACCGACGGATTCGGGGTGGTTCATATACAGCGTATGAGATACACAAGATTGCGGGTCAGACTGTAATCTAATGGTGGGGTTCAGGGTGGTTTACATGCAGCATAAGAGATACCCAAGAGCGAGGGTCAGACTGGAATCCAATCGAGGGGTTCAGGGTGGTTTATACACAACATATGAGATACCCAAGAGTGAGGGAGAGACTGAAATCTAATCGAGGAGTTCGGGGTAGTTTATATACATCATATGAGATACCCAAGAGTGAGGGAGGGACTGAAATCAAATCGAGGGGTTCGGGTTGGTTTATATACAGCATATGAAATGCCCAAGAGTGAGGGACAGACTGGAATCTAATCGAGGGGTTCAGGGTGGTTTACATACTGCATATGAGATAACCTGTAGGGAGGGAGAGACTGTAATGTAACCGACGGATTCGGGGTGGTTCATATACAGCGTATGAGATACACAAGAGTGAGGGTCAGACTGTAATCTAATGGTGGGGTTCAGGGTGGTTTACATGCAGCATAAGAGATACCCAAGAGCGAGGGGCAGACTGGAATCCAATCGAGGGGTTCAGGGTGGTTTATACACAACATATGAGATACCCAGGAGTGAGGGAGAGACTGAAATCTAATCGAGGGGTTCGGGGTGGTTTATATACAGCATATGAGATACCCAAGATTGAGGGACAGACTGGAATCTAATTGAGGGGTTCAGGGTGGTTTAGATACAGCATATGAGATACCCAGGAGTGAGGGAGAGACTGAAATCTAATCGAGGAGTTCGTGGTGCTTTATATACAGCATATGAGATACCCAAGAGTGAGGGGCAGACTGGATTCTAATCGAGGGGTTCGGGGTGGTTTATACACAGCATTTGAAATGCCCAAGAGTAAGGGATTGATCGGAACATAATCGAGGGTTTCAGGGTGGTTTACATACAGCACATGAGATAACCAGGAGTGAGGGAGAGACTGGAATCTAATCGAGGGGTTCGGGCTGGTTCACATACAGCATATGAGATGCCCAAGAGTGAGGGACAGACTGGAATCTCATCGAGGGTTTTCAGGGTGGTTTATATACAGCATATGAGATACCCAGGAGTGAGGGAGAGACTGTAATCTTACCGAGGGTTTCATGGTGGTTTACATACAGCATATGAGATGCCCAAGAGTGAGGGACAGACTGAAATCTAATCGAGGGGATCAGGGTCGTTTTTATACAGCATATGAGATACCCAGGAGTGAGGGAGAGACTGAAATCTAATCGAGGGGTTCGGGGTGGTTTACATACAGCATATGAGACACCCAAGAGTGAGGGACAGACTGGAATCTAATCGAGGGGTTATGGGTGGTTTACATACAGCATATGAGATACCCAGGAGCGAGGGAGAGGCTGGAATCTAATCGAGGGGTTCAGGGTGGTTTACATAAGGCATTTGTGATACCCAAGAGTGAGGGAGAGACTGAAATCTAATCGAGGAGTCAGGGGTGGTTTAGATACAGCGTATGAGATGCTCAAGAGTGAGGGACAGACTGGAGTCTAATCGAGGGGTTCAGGATGGATTACATACAGCATATGAGATACCCAGGAGTGAGGGAGAGACTGTAATCCAACCGAGGGGTTCAGGCTGGTTTACACACAGCATATGAGATAACGAGGAGCGAGGGAGAGACTGTAATCCAACGGAGGGGTTCAGGGTGGTTTACATACAGCTTATGAGATACCCAGGAGTGAGGGAGTGACTGAAATCGAATCGAGGGGTTCGGGGTGGTTGATATACAATAAATGAGATACCCAGGAGTGAGGGAGAGACTGAAATCTTACTGAGGGGTTCAGGATGGATTACATACAGCATATGAGATAACCAGGAGTGAGGGACAGACTAAAATCTAATCGAGGGGTTCGGGGTGGTTTATATACAGCATATGAGATACCCAAGAGGGAGGGAGAGGCTGAAACCTAATCGAGGGGTTCGAGGTGGTTTATATACAGCATATGAAATAACCAGGAGCGAGGGGCAGACTGTAATCTAATCGAGGGGTTCAGGGTGGTTTACATACAGCATATGAGATACCCAAGAGTGAGGGACAGACTGTAATCTAATCGAGGGATTTGGGGTGGTTTATATACATCATATGAGATACCCAAGAGTGAGGGAGAGACTGGAATCTAATCGAGGGGTTCAGGGTGGTTTACATACAGCATATGAGATACCCAGGAGTGAGGGAGAGACTGAAATCTAATCGAGGGGTTCGGGGTGGTTTATATACATCATATGAGATACCCAGGAGTGAGGGAGAGAATGAAATCTAATCGAGGGGTTCGGGGTGGTTTATATACAGCATATGAAATGCCCAAGAGTGAGGGAGAGACTGAAATCTAATTGAGGGGTTCAGGGTGGTTTATATACAGCATATGAGATACCCAAGCGTGAGCGGCAGACTGGAATCTAATCGAGGGGTTCAGGGTGGTTTACATACAGCATATGACATAACCAGGAGTGAGGGAGAGACTGAAATCTAATCGAGGGGTTCGGGGTGGTTTATATACAGCATATGAGATACCCAAGCGTGCGGGGCAGAGCGGAATCTAATCGAGGGGTTCAGGGTGATTTACATACAGCATATGAGATACCCAGGAGTGAGGGAGAGACTGAAATCGAATCGAGGGGTTCGGGGTGGTTTCTGTACAGCATATGAGATAACCAGGAGTGAGGGAGAGACTGTAATCTAATCGAGGGGTTCGGGGTGATTTATATACAGCATATGAGATACCCAGGAGAGAGGGAGAGACTAAAATCTAGTCGAGGGGTTTAGGGTGGTTTATATACAGCATATGATTTGCCCAAGAGTGAGGGACAGACTGGAATCTAATCGAGGTGTTCAGGGTGGTTTATATACAGCATATTAGATAACCAGGAGCGAGGGAGAGACTGTAATCTAACCGAGGGGTTCGGGGTGGTTTATATACAGCAAATGAGATACCCAAGAGTGAGGAACAGACTGGAATCTAATCGAGGGGTTGAGGGTGGTTTACATGCAGCATAAGAGATACCCAAGAGCGTGCGACAGACCGGAATCTAATCGAGGGGTTCAGGGTGGTTTATACACAACATATGAGATACCCAGGAGTGAGGGAGAGACTGAAATCTAATCGAGGGGTTCAGGGTGCTTTATATACAGCATATGAGATACCCAGGAGCGAGGGAGAGACTGAAATCAAATTGAAGGGTTCGGGCTGGTTTATATACAGCATATGAAATGCCCAAGAGTGAGGGACAGACTGGAATCTAATCGAGGGGTTCAGGGTGGTTTACATACTGCATATGAGATAACCTGTAGGGAGCGAGAGACTGTAATGTAACCGACGGATTCGGGGTGGTTCATATACAGCGTATGAGATACACAAGAGTGCGGGTCAGACTGTAATCTAATGGTGGGGTTCAGGGTGGTTTACATGCAGCATAAGAGATACCCAAGAGCGAGGGTCAGACTGGAATCCAATCGAGGGGTTCAGGGTGGTTTATACACAACATATGAGATACCCAAGAGTGAGGGAGAGACTGAAATCTAATCGAGGAGTTCGGGGTAGTTTATATACATCATATGAGATACCCAAGAGTGAGGGAGGGACTGAAATCAAATCGAGGGGTTCGGGTTGGTTTATATACAGCATATGAAATGCCCAAGAGTGAGGGACAGACTGGAATCTAATCGAGGGGTTCAGGGTGGTTTACATACTGCATATGAGATAACCTGTAGGGAGGGAGAGACTGTAATGTAACCGACGGATTCGGGGTGGTTCATATACAGCGTATGAGATACACAAGAGTGCGGGTCAGACTGTAATCTAATGGTGGGGTTCAGGGTGGTTTACATGCAGCATAAGAGATACCCAAGAGCGAGGGGCAGACTGGAATCCAATCGAGGGGTTCAGGGTGGTTTATACACAACATATGAGATACCCAGGAGTGAGGGAGAGACTGAAATCTAATCGAGGGGTTCGGGGTGGTTTATATACAGCATATGAGATACCCAAGATTGAGGGACAGACTGGAATCTAATTGATTGGTTCAGGGTGGTTTAGATACAGCATATGAGATACCCAGGAGTGAGGGAGAGACTGAAATCTAATCGAGGAGTTCGTGGTGCTTTATATACAGCATATGAGATACCCAAGAGTGAGGGGCAGACTGGATTCTAATCGAGGGGTTCGGGGTGGTTTATATACAGCATTTGAAATGCCCAAGAGTAAGGGATTGATCGGAACATAATCGAGGGTTTCAGGGTGGTTTACATACAGCACATGAGATAACCAGGAGTGAGGGAGAGACTGGAATCTAATCGAGGGGTTCGGGCTGGTTCACATACAGCATATGAGATGCCCAAGAGTGAGGGACAGACTGGAATCTCATCGAGGGTTTTCAGGGTGGTTTATATACAGCATATGAGATACCCAGGAGTGAGGGAGAGACTGTAATCTTACCGAGGGTTTCATGGTGGTTTACATACAGCATATGAGATGCCCAAGAGTGAGGGACAGACTGAAATCTAATCGAGGGGATCAGGGTCGTTTTTATACAGCATATGAGATACCCAGGAGTGAGGGAGAGACTGAAATCTAATCGAGGGGTTCGGGGTGGTTTACATACAGCATATGAGACACCCAAGAGTGAGGGACAGACTGGAATCTAATCGAGGGGTTATGGGTGGTTTACATACAGCATATGAGATACCCAGGAGCGAGGGAGAGGCTGGAATCTAATCGAGGGGTTCAGGGTGGTTTACATAAGGCATTTGTGATACCCAAGAGTGAGGGAGAGACTGAAATCTAATCGAGGAGTCAGGGGTGGTTTAGATACAGCGTATGAGATGCTCAAGAGTGAGGGACAGACTGGAGTCTAATCGAGGGGTTCAGGATGGATTACATACAGCATATGAGATACCCAGGAGTGAGGGAGAGACTGTAATCCAACCGAGGGGTTCAGGCTGGTTTACACACAGCATATGAGATAACGAGGAGCGAGGGAGAGACTGTAATCCAACGGAGGGGTTCAGGGTGGTTTACATACATCTTATGAGATACCCAGGAGTGAGGGAGTGACTGAAATCGAATCGAGGGGTTCGGGGTGGTTGATATACAATAAATGAGATACCCAGGAGTGAGGGAGAGACTGAAATCTTACTGAGGGGTTCAGGATGGATTACATACAGCATATGAGATAACCAGGAGTGAGGGAGAGACTGGAATCTAATTGAGGGGTTCAGGGTGGTTTACATACTGCATATGAGATACCCAGGAGTGAGGGAGAGACTGAAATCTAATCAAGGGGTTCGGGATGGTTTATATACAGCATATGAGATGCCCAAGAGTGAGGGGCAGACTGGAATCTAATCGAGGGGTTCAGGGTGGTTTACATGCAGCATATGAGATACCCAGGAGTGAGGGAGAGACTGGAATCTAATCGAGGGGTTCAGGGTGGGTTACATAAAGCATATGTGATACCCAAGAGAGAGGGAGTGACTGAAATCTAATCGAGGGGTTCAGGGTGGTTTATATACAGCATATGAGATACCAAGATGTGAGGGAGAGACTGTAATCTAACCGAGGGGTTCGGGGTGGTTTATATACAGCATATGAGATGCCCAAGAGTGAGGGACAGACTGGAATCTAATCGACGGGTTCAGGGTGGTTTACATACAGCATATGAGATAACCAGGAGTGAGGGAGAGACTGAAATCTAATCGAGGGGTTTGGGGTGGTTTACATACAGCATATCAGATACCCAGGAGTGAGGGACAGGCTGGAATCTAATCGAGGGGTTCAGGGTGGTTTATTTAGAGCATATGAGATACCCAGGAGTGGGGGAGAGACTGAAATCTAATCGAGAGATACGGGATGGTTTATATACAGCATATGAGATATCCAAGAGTGAGGGAAAGACTGGAATATAATCGAGGGGTTCAGGGTGGGTTATATAAAGCATATGTGATTCCCAAGAGTGAGGGAGAGACTGAAATCTAATCAAGGGGTTCGGGGTGGTTTACATACAGCATATCAGATACCCAAGAGTGTGGGACAGACTGGAATCTAATCGAGGGGTTCAGGGTGGTTTATTTAGAGCATATGAGATACCCAGGAGTGAGGGAGAGACTGAAATCTAATTGAGGGGTTCAGGGTGTTTAACATACAGCATATGAGATACCCAGGAGTGAGGGAGAGACTGAAATCTAATCGAGGGTTTCGGGGTGGTTTATATACATCATATGAGATAACCTGGAGGGAGGGAGAGGCTGGAATCTAATCGAGGGTTTCATGGTGGTTTACATACAGCATATGAGATAACTAGGAGCGAGGGAGAGACTGTAATCCAACCGAGGGGTTCAGGGTGGTTTACATACAGCATATGAGATACTCAGGAGTGAGGGAGAGACTGAAATCTAATCGAGGGGTTTGGGGTGGTTGATATACAGCATATGAGATACCCAGGAGCGAGGGAGAGACTGAAATCTAACTGAGGGGTTCAGGGTGGTTTACATACAGCATATGAGATACCCAGGAGTGAGGGAGAGACTGTAATCTTACCGAGGGTTTCATGGTGGTTTACATACAGCATATGAGATGCCCAAGAGTGAGGGACAGACTGAAATCTAATCGAGGGGATCAGGGTCGTTTTTATACAGCATATGAGATACCCAGGAGTGAGGGAGAGACTGAAATCTAATCGAGGGGTTCGGGTTGGTTTACATACAGCATATGAGACACCCAAGAGTGAGGGACAGACTGGAATCTAATCGAGGGGTTATGGGTGGTTTACATACAGCATATGAGATACCCAGGAGCGAGGGAGAGGCTGGAATCTAATCGAGGGGTTCAGGGTGGTTTACATAAGGCATTTGTGATACCCAAGAGTGAGGGAGAGACTGAAATCTAATCGAGGAGTCAGGGGTGGTTTAGATACAGCGTATGAGATGCCCAAGAGTGAGGGACAGACTGGAGTCTAATCGAGGGGTTCAGGATGGATTACATACTTCATATGAGATACCCAGGAGTGAGGGAGAGACTGTAATCCAACCGAGGGGTTCAGGCTGGTTTACACACAGCATATGAGATAACGAGGAGCGAGGGAGAGACTGTAATCCAACCGAGGGGTTCAGGGTGGTTTACATACAGCTTATGAGATACCCAGGAGTGAGGGAGAGACTGAAATCGAATCGAGGGGTTCGGGGTGGTTGATATACAATAAATGAGATACCCAGGAGTGAGGGAGAGACTGAAATCTTACTGAGGGGTTCAGGATGGATTACATACAGCATATGAGATAACCAGGAGTGAGGGAGAGACTGGAATCTAATTGAGGGGTTCAGGGTGGTTTACATACTGCATATGAGATACCCAGGAGTGAGGGAGAGACTGAAATCTAATCGAGGGGTTCGGGATGGTTTATATACAGCATATGAGATGCCCAAGAGTGAGGGGCAGACTGGAATCTAATCGAGGGGTTCAGGGTGGTTTACATGCAGCATATGAGATACCCAGGAGTGAGGGAGAGACTGGAATATAATCGAGGGGTTCAGGGTGGGTTACATAAAGCATATGTGATACCCAAGAGTGAGGGAGAGACTGAAATCTAATCGAGGGGTTCAGGGTGGTTTATATACAGCATATGAGAGACCAAGATGTGAGGGAGAGACTGTAATCTAACCGAGGGGTTCGGGGTGGTTTATATACAGCATATGAGATACCCAAGAGTGAGGGACTGACTGAAATCTAATCGAGGGGTTGGGGGTGGTTTATATACTGCATATGAGATGCCCAAGAGTGAGGGACAGACTGGAATCTAATCGACGGGTTCAGGGTGGTTTACATACAGCATATGAGATAACCAGGAGTAAGGGAGAGACTGAAATCTAATCGAGGGTTTCGGGGTGGTTTACATACAGCATATCAGATACCCAGGAGTGAGGGACAGGCTGGAATCTAATCGAGGGGTTCAGGGAGGTTTATTTAGAGCATATGAGATACCCAGGAGTGGGGGAGAGAATGAAATCTAATCGAGGGGTACGGGATGGTTTATATACAGCATATGAGATATCCAAGAGTGAGGGAAAGACTGGAATATAATCGAGGGGTTCAGGGTGGGTTACATAAAGCATATGTGATTCCCAAGAGTGAGGGAGAGACTGAAATCTAATCAAGGGGTTCAGGGTGGTTTACATACAGCATATCAGATACCCAAGAGTGTGGGACAGACTGGAATCTAATCGAGGGGTTTGGGGTGGTTGATATACAGCATATGAGATACCCAGGAGCAAGGGAGAGACTGAAATCTAACTGAGGGGTTCAGGGTGGTTTACATACAGCATATGAGATACCCAGGAGTGAGGGAGAGACTGTAATCTTACCGAGGGTTTCATGGTGGTTTACATACAGCATATGAGATGCCCAAGAGTGAGGAACAGACTGGAATCTAATCGAGGGGTTGAGGGTGGTTTACATGCAGCATAAGAGATACCCAAGAGCGTGCGACAGACCGGAATCTAATCGAGGGGTTCTGGGTGGTTTATACACAACATATGAGATACCCAGGAGTGAGGGAGAGACTGAAATCTAATCGAGGGGTTCAGGGTGGTTTATATACAGCATATGAGATACCCAGGAGCGAGGGAGAGACTGAAATCAAATCGAGGGGTTCGGGCTGGTTTATATACAGCATATGAAATGCCCAAGAGTGAGGGACAGACTGGAATCTAATCGAGGGGTTCAGGGTCATTTTTATACAGCATATGAGATACCCAGGAGTGAGGGAGAGACTGAAATCTAATCGAGGGGTTCGGGGTGGTTTACATACAGCATATGAGACACCCAAGAGTGAGGGACAGACTGGAATCTAATCGAGGGGTTATGGGTGGTTTACATACAGCATATGAGATACCCAGGAGCGAGGGAGAGGCTGGATTCTAATCGAGGGGTTCAGGGTGGTTTATATAAGGCATTTGTGATACCCAAGAGTGAGGGAGAGACTGAAATCTAATCGAGGAGTCAGGGGTGGTTTAGATAAAGCGTATGAGATGCCCAAGAGTGAGGGACAGACTGGAGTCTAATCGAGGGGTTCAGGATGGATTACATACAGCATATGAGATACCCAGGAGTGAGGGAGAGACTGAAATCTAATCGAGGGGTTCAGGGTGGTTTACATAATGCATATGAGATACCCAGGAGTGAGGGAGAGACTGTAATCCAACCGAGGGGTTCAGGCTGGTTTACACACAGCATATGAGATAACGAGGAGCGAGGGAGAGACTGTAATCCAACGGAGGGGTTCAGGGTGGTTTACATACAGCTTATGAGGTACCCAGGAGTGAGGGAGAGACTGAAATCGAATCGAGGGGTTCGGGGTGGTTGATATACAATAAATGAGATACCCAGGAGTGAGAGAGAGACTGAAATCTTACTGAGGGGTTCAGGATGGATTACATACAGCATATGAGATAACCAGGAGTGAGGGAGAGACTGGAATCTAATTGAGGGGTTCAGGGTGGTTTACATACTGCATATGAGATACCCAGGAGTGAGGGGGAGACTGAAATCTAATCGAGGGGTTCGGGATGGTTTATATACAGCATATGAGATGCCCAAGAGTAAGGGGCAGACTGGAATCTAATCGAGGGGTTCAGGGTGGTTTACATGCAGCATATGAGATACCCAGGAGTGAGGGAGAGACTGGAATCTAATCGAGGGGTTCAGGGTGGGTTACATAAAGCATATGTGATACCCAAGAGTGAGGGAGAGACTGAAATCTAATCGCGGGGTTCAGGGTGGTTTATATACAGCATATGAGATACCAAGATGTGAGGGAGAGACTGTAATCTAACCGAGGGGTTCGGGGTGGTTTATATACAGCATATGAGATACCCAAGAGTGAGGGACTGACTGAAATCTAATCGAGGGGTTGGGGGTGGTTTATATACTGCATATGAGATGCCCAAGAGTGAGGGACAGACTGTAATCTAATCGACGGGTTCAGGGTGGTTTACATACAGCATATGAGATAACCAGGAGTGAGGGAGAGACTGAAATCTAATCGAGGGGTTTGGGGTGGTTTACATACAGCATATCAGATACCCAGGAGTGAGGGACAGGCTGGAATCTAATCGAGGGGTTCAGGGTGGTTTATTTAGAGCATATGAGATACCCAGGAGTGGGGGAGAGACTGAAATCTAATCGAGGGGTACGGGATGGTTTATATACAGCATATGAGATATAGAAGATTGAGGGAAAGACTGGAATATAATCGAGGGGTTCAGGGTGGGTGACATAAAGCATATGTGATTCCCAAGAGTGAGGGAGAGACTGAAATCTAATCAAGGGGTTCGGGGTGGTTTACATACAGCATATCAGATACCCAAGAGTGTGGGACAGGCTGGAATCTAATCGAGGGGTTCAGGGTGGTTTATTTAGAGCATATGAGATACCCAGGAGTGAGGGAGAGACTGAAATCTAATTGAGGGTTTCAGAGTGTTTTACATACAGCATATGAGATACCCAGGAGTGAGGGAGAGACTGAAATCTAATCGAGGGTTTCGGGGTGGTTTATATACAGCATATGAGATAACCTGGAGGGAGGGAGAGGCTGGAATCTAATCGAGGGTTTCATGGTGGTTTACATACAGCATATGAGATAACTAGGAGCGAGGGAGAGACTGTAATCCAACCGAGGAGTTCAGGGTGGTTTACATACAGCATATGAGATACTCAGGAGTGAGGGAGAGACTGAAATCTAATCGAGGGGTTTGGGGTGGTTGATATACAGCATATGAGATACCCACGAGCGAGGGAGAGACTGAAATCTAACTGAGGGGTTCAGGGTGGTTTACATACAGCATATGAGATACCCAGGAGTGAGGGAGAGACTGAAATCTAATCGGGGTTTCGGGATGGTTTATATACAGCATATGAGATGCCCAAGAGTGAGAGAAAGGCTGGAATGTAATCGAGGGGTTCAGGGTGGTTTACATACAGCATATGAGATACCCAGGAGCGAGGGAGAGACTGAAATCTAATCGAGGGGTTCAGGGTGGTTTACCTACAGCATATGAGATACCCAGGAGCGAGGGAGAGACTGGAATCTAATCGAGGGGTTGGGGGTGGTTTACATACAGCATATGAGATACCCAGGAGTGAGGGAGAGACTGAAATCTAACTGAAGGGCGCAGGGTGGTTTACATACAGCATATGAGATACCCAGGAGTGAGGGAGAGACTGAAATCTAATCAAGGGTTTCGGGATGGTTTATATACAGCATATGAGAAACCCATGAGTGAGGGAGATACTAAAATCTAATCGAGGGGTTGGGGGTGGTTTATATACAGCATATGAGATGCCCAAGAGTGAGAGACAGAGTGGAATGTAATCGAGGGGCTCAGGGTGGTTTACATACAGCATATGAGATACCCAGGAGTGAGGGAGAGACTGAAATCTAATCGAGGGGTTCCGGGGTGATTTATATACAGCATATGAGATACCCAAGAGTGAGGGACAGACTGGAATCAAATTGACGAGTTCAGGGTGGTTTAGATACAGCAGATGAGATACCCAGGAGTGAGGGAGAGACTGAAATCTAATCGAGGGGTTCAGGGTGGTTTATATACAGCATATGAAATGCCCAAGATTGAGGGAGAGATTGGAATATAATCGAGGGGTTCGGGGTGGTTTATATACAGCATATGAGATAACCAGGAGCGAGGGAGAGACTGGAATCTAATCGAGGGGTTCAGGGTGGGTTACATAAAGCATATGTGATACCCAAGAGTGAGGGACAGACTGGAATCTAATCGAGGTGTTCAGGGTGGTTTATATACAGCATATGAGATAACCAGGAGCGAGGGAGAGACTGTAATCTAACCGAGGGGTTCGGGGTGGTTTATATACAGCAAATGAGATACCCAAGAGTGAGGAACAGACTGGAATCTAATCGAGGGGTTGAGGGTGGTTTACATGCAGCATAAGAGATACCCAAGAGCGTGCAACAGTCCGGAATCTAATCGAGGGGTTCAGGGTGGTTTATACACAACATATGAGATACCCAGGAGTGAGGGAGAGACTGAAATCTAATCGAGGGGTTCAGGGTGGTTTATATACAGCATATGAGATACCCAGGAGCGAGGGAGAGACTGAAATCAAATCGAGGGGTTCGGGCTGGTTTATATACAGCATATGAAATGCCCAAGAGTGAGGGACAGACTGGAATCTAATCGAGGGGTTCAGGGTGGTTTACATACTGCATATGAGATAACCTGGAGGGAGGGAGAGACTGTAATGTAACCGACGGATTCGGGGTGGTTCATATACAGCGTATGAGATACACAAGAGTGAGGGTCAGACTGTAATCTAATGGTGGGGTTCAGGGTGGTTTACATGCAGCATAAGAGATACCCAAGAGCGAAGGGCAGACTGGAATCCAATCGAGGGGTTCAGGGTGGTTTATACACAACATATGAGATACCCAGGAGTGAGTTAGAGACTGAAATCTAATCGAGTGGTTCAGGGTGGTTTATATACAGCATATGAGATACCCAAGATTGAGGGACAGACTGGAATCAAATTGAGGGGTTCAGGGTGGTTTAGATGCAGCATATGAGATACCCAGGAGTGATGGAGAGACTGAAATCTAATCGAGGAGTTCGTGGTGCTTTAGATACAGCATATGAGATACCCAAGAGTGAGGGGCACACTGGATTCTAATCGAGGGGTTCAGGGTTGTGTATATACAGCATATGAGATACCCAGGAGTGAGGGAGAGACTGGAATCTAATCGAGGGGTTCGGGGTGGTTTATATACAGCATATGAAATGCCCAAGAGTGAGGGATAGATTGGAACATAATCGAGGGTTTCAGGGTGGTTTACATACTGCATATGAGATGCCCAAGAATGAGGGACAGACTGGAATCTCATCGAGGGTTTTCAGGGTGGTTTATATACAGCATATGAGATACCCAGGAGTGAGGGAGAGACTGTAATCTTACCGAGGGTTTCATGGTGGTTTACATACAGCATATGAGATGCCCAAGAGTGAGGGACAGACTGGAATCTAATCGAGGGGTTATGGGTGGTTTACATACAGCATATGAGATACCCATGAGCGAGGGAAAGGCTGGAATCTAATCGAGGGGTTCAGGGTGGTTTACATAAAGCATATGTGATACCCAAGAGTGAGGGAGAGACTGAAATCTAATCGAGGAGTCAGGGTTGGTTTAGACACAGCGTATGAGATGCCCAAGAGTGAGGGACAGACTGGAATCTTATCGTGGGGCTCGGGGTGGTTTACATACAGCATTTGAGATAACCAGGAGCGAGGGAGAGACTGGAATCTAATCGAGGGGTTCAGGATGGATTACATACAGCATATGAGATACCCAGGAGTGAGGGAGAGACTGAAATCTAATCGAGGGGTTCAGGGTGGTTTACATACAGCATATGAGATAACCAGGAGCGAGGGAGAGACTGGAATCTAATTGAGGGGTTCAGGGTGGCTTACATACTGCATATGAGATAGCCTGGAGGGAGGGAGAGACTGGAATCTAATCGAGGGGTTGGGGGTGGTTTACATACAGCATATGAGATAACCAGGAGCGAGGGAGAGACTGGAATCTAATCGAGGGGTTCAGGATGGATTACATACAGCATATGAGATACCCAGGAGTGAGGGAGAGACTGAAATCTAATCGAGGGGTTCAGGGTGGTTTACATACAGCATATGAGATAACCAGGAGCGAGGGAGAGACTGGAATCTAATTGAGGGGTTCAGGGTGGTTTACATACTGCATATGAGATAACCTGGAGGGAGGGAGAGACTGGAATCTATTCGAGGGGTTGGGGGTGGTTTACATACAGCATATGAGATACCCAGGAGTGAGGGAGAGACTGAAATCTAATCGAGGGGTTCGGGATGGTTTATATACAGCATATGAGATGCCCAAGAGTGAGGGGCAGACTGGAATCTAATCGAGGGGTTCAGGGTGGTTTACATGCAGCATATGAGATACCCAGAAGTAAGGGAGAGACTGAAATCTAATCGAGGGGTTCGGGGTGGTTTATATACAGCATATGAAATGCCCAAGAGTGAGGGAGAGATTGGAATGTAATCGAGGGGTTCGGGGTGGTTTATATACAGCATATGAGATAACCAGGTGCGAGGGAGAGACTATAATCTAATCGAGGGGTTCGGGGTGGTTTATATACAGCATATGAGATACCCAGGAGAGAGGGAGAGACTGAAATCTAGTCGAGGGGTTTGGGGTGGTTTATATACAGCATATGAATTGCCCAAGAGTGAGGGACATACAGGAATCTAATCGAGGTGTTCAGGGTGGTTTATATACAGCATATGAGATAACCAGGAGCGAGGGAGAGACTGTAATCTAACCGAGGGGTTCGGGGTGGTTTATGTACAGCAAATGAGATACCCAAGAGTGAGGAACAGACTGGAATCTAATCGAGGGGTTGAGGGTGGTTTACATGCAGCATAAGAGATACCCAAGAGCGTGCGACAGACCGGAATCTAATCGAGGGGTTCAGGGTGGTTTATACACAACATATGAGATACCCAGGAGTGAGGGAGAGACTGAAATCTAATCGAGGGGTTCGGGGTGGTTTATATACAGCATATGAGATACCCAAGATTGAGGGACAGACTGGAATCTAATTGAGGGGTTCAGGGTGGTTTAGATACAGCATATGAGATACCCAGGAGTGAGGGAGAGACTGAAATCTAATCGAGGAGTTCGTGGTGCTTTATATACAGCATATGAGATACCCAAGAGTGTGGGGCAGACTGGAATCTAATCGAGGGGTTCAGGGTTGTGTATATACAGCATATGAGATACCCAGGAGTGAGAGAGAGACTGGAATCTAATCGAGGGGTTCGGGGTGGTTTATATACAGCATATGAAATGCCCAAGAATGAGGGATAGATTGGAACATAATCGAGGGTTTCAGGGTGGTTTACATACAGCATATGAGATACCCAGGAGTGAGGGAGAGACTGGAATCTAATCGAGGGTTTCGGGCTGGTTCACATACAGCATATGAGATGCCCAAGAGTGAGGGACAGACTGGAATCTCATCGAGGGTTTTCAGGGTGGTTTATATACAGCATATGAGATACCCAGGAGTGAGGGAGAGACTGTAATCTTACCGAAGGTTTCATGGTGGTTTACATACAGCATATGAGATGCCCAGGAGTGAGGGACAGACTGAAATCTAATCGAGGGGATCAGGGTCGTTTTTATACAGCATATGAGATACCCAGGAGTGAGGGAGAGCCTGAAATCTAATCGAGGGGATTGGGGTGGTTTACATACAGCATATGAGATACCCAAGAGTGAGGGACAGACTGGAATCTAATCGAGGGGTTATGGGTGGTTTACATACAGCATATGAGATACCCAGGAGTGTGGGAGAGACTGAAATCTAATCGAGGAGTCAGGGGTGGTTTACATACAGCGTATGAGATGCCCAAGAGTGAGGGAGAGACTGGAATCTAATCGTGGGGCTCAGGGTGGTTTACATACAGCATTTGAGATAACCAGGAGCGAGGAAGAGACTGGAATCTAATCGAGGGGTTCAGGATGGATTACATACAGCATATGAGATACCCAGGAGTGAGGGAGAGACTGAAATCTAATCGAGGGGTTCAGGGTGGTTTACATACAGCATATGAGATAACCAGGAGCGAGGGAGAGACTGGAATCTAATTGAGGGGTTCAGGGTGGTTTACATACTGCATATGAGATAACCTGGAGGGAGGGAGAGACTGGAATCTAATCGAGGGGTTGGGGGTGGTTTACATACAGCATATGAGATAACCAGGAGCGAGGGAGAGACTGAAATCTAATTGAGGGGTTCAGGGTTGTTTACATACTGCATATGAGATGCCCAAGAGTGAGGGGCAGACTGGAATCTAATCGAGGGGTTCAGGGTGGTTTACATGCAGCATATGAGATACCCAGGAGTGAGGAAGAGACTGGAATCTAATCGAGGGTTTCAGGGTGGTTTATATACAGCATATGAGATACCAAGATGTGAGGGAGAGACTGTAATCTAACCGAGGTGTTCGGTGTCGTTTATATACAGCATATGAGATACCCAAGAGTGAGGGACTGACTGAAATCTAATCGAGGGGTTGGGGGTGGTTTATATACTGCACATGACATGCCCAAGAGTGAGGGACAGACTGGAATCTAATCGACGGGTTCAGGGTGGTTTACATACAGCATATGAGATAACCAGGAGTGAGGGAGAGACTGAAATCGAATCGAGGGTTTCGGGGTGGTTTACATACAGCATATCAGATACCCAGGAGTGAGGGACAGGCTGGAATCTAATCGAGGGGTTCAGGGAGGTTTATTTAGAGCATATGAGATACCCAGGAGTGGGGGAGAGACTGAAATCTAATCGAGGGGTACGGGATGGTTTATATACAGCATATGAGATATCCAAGAGTGAGGGACAGACTGGAATCTAATCGAGGGGTTATGGGTGGTTTATATATAGCATATGAGATAACCAGGAGCGAGGGAGAGACTGGAATATAATCGAGGGGTTCAGGGTGGGTTACATAAAGCATATGTGATTCCCAAGAGTGAGGGAGAGACTGAAATCAAATCAAGGGGTTCGGGGTGGTTTACATACAGCATATCAGATACCCAAGAGTGTGGGACAGACTGGAATCTAATCGACGGGTTCAGGGTGGTTTATTTAGAGCATATGAGATACCCAGGAGTGAGGGAGAGACTGAAATCTAATTGAGGGGTTCAGGGTGTTTTACATACAGCATATGAGATACCCAGGAGTGAGGGAGAGACTGAAATCTAATCGAGGGTTTCGGGGTGGTTTATATACAGCATATGAGATAACCTGGAGGGAGAGAGAGACTGGAATCTAATCGAGGGTTTGGGGGTGGTTTATATACAGCATATGAGATGCCCAAGAGTGAGAGAAAGACTGGAATGTAATCGAGGGGTTCATGGTGGTTTACATACAGCATATGAGATAACTAGGAGCGAGGGAGAGACTGTAATCCAACCGAGGGGTTCAGAGTGGTTTACATACAGCATATGAGATACTCAGGAGTGAGGGAGAGACTGAAATCTAATCGAGGGGTTTGGGGTGGTTGATATACAGCATATGAGATACCCAGGAGCGAGGGAGAGACTGAAATCTAACTGAGGGGTTCAGGGTGGTTTTCATACAGCATATGAGATACCCAGGAGTGAGGGAGAGACTGAAATCTAATCGAGGGTTTCGGGATGGTTTATATACAGCATATGAGATACCCAGGAGTGAGGGAGATACTAAAATCTAATCGAGGGTTTGGGGGTGGTTAATATACAGCATATGAGATGCCCAAGAGTGAGAGAAAGACTGGAATGTAATCGAGGGGTTCAGGGTGGTTTACATACAGCATATGAGATACCCAGGAGCGAGGGAGAGACTGAAATCTAATCGAGGGGTTCAGGGTGGTTTAAATACAGCATATGAGATACCCAGGAGCGTGGGAGAGACTGAAATCTAATCGAGGGGTTCAGGGTGGTTTACATACAGCATATGAGATAACCAAGAGCAAGGGAGAGACTGGAATCTAATCGAGGTGTTGGGGGTGGTTTACATACAGCATATGAGATAACCAGGAGCGAGGGAGAAACTGTAATCCAACCGAGGGGTTCAGGGTGGTTTACATACAGATTATGAGATACCCAGGAGTGAGGGAGAGACTGAAATCGATTCGAGGGGTTCGGGGTGGTTGATATACAATAAATGAGATACCCAGGAGCGAGGGAGAGACTGAAATCTAACTGAGGGTTTCAGGGTGGTTTACATACAGCATATGAGATACCCAGGAGTGAGGGAGAGACTGAAATCTAATCGAGGGTTTCGGGTTGGTTTATATACAGCATATGAGATACCCATGAGTGAGGGAGAGACTGGAATCTAATCGAGGGGTTGGGGGTGGTTTGCATACAGCATATGAGATAACCAGGAGCGAGGGAGAGACTGGAATCTAATCGAGGGGTTCAGGATGGATTACATACAGCATATGAGATACCCAGGAGTGAGGGAGAGACTGAAATCTAATCGAGGGGTTCAGGGTGGTTTATATACAGCATATGAGATACCAAGATGTGAGGGAGAGACTGTAATCTAACCGAGGGGTTCGGGGTGGTTTATATACAGCATATGAGATACCCAAGAGTGAGGGACTGACTGAAATCTAATCGAGGGGTTGGGGGTGGTTTATATACTGCATATGAGATGCCCAAGAGTGAGGGACAGACTGTAATCTAATCGACGGGTTCAGGGTGGTTTACATACAGCATATGAGATAACCAGGAGTGAGGGAGAGACTGAAATCTAATCGAGGGGTTTGGGGTGGTTTACATACAGCATATCAGATACCCAGGAGTGAGGGACAGGCTGGAATCTAATCGAGGGGTTCAGGGTGGTTTATTTAGAGCATATGAGATACCCAGGAGTGGGGGAGAGACTGAAATCTAATCGAGGGGTACGGGATGGTTTATATACAGCATATGAGATATAGAAGATTGAGGGAAAGACTGGAATATAATCGAGGGGTTCAGGGTGGGTGACATAAAGCATATGTGATTCCCAAGAGTGAGGGAGAGACTGAAATCTAATCAAGGGGTTCGGGGTGGTTTACATACAGCATATCAGATACCCAAGAGTGTGGGACAGACTGGAATCTAATCGAGGGGTTCAGGGTGGTTTATTTAGAGCATATGAGATACCCAGGAGTGAGGGAGAGACTGAAATCTAATTGAGGGTTTCAGGGTGTTTTACATACAGCATATGAGATACCCAGGAGTGAGGGAGAGACTGAAATCTAATCGAGGGTTTCGGGGTGGTTTATATACAGCATATGAGATAACCTGGAGGGAGGGAGAGGCTGGAATCTAATCGAGGGTTTCATGGTGGTTTACATACAGCATATGAGATAACTAGGAGCGAGGGAGAGACTGTAATCCAACCGAGGAGTTCAGGGTGGTTTACATACAGCATATGAGATACTCAGGAGTGAGGGAGAGACTGAAATCTAATCGAGGGGTTTGGGGTGGTTGATATACAGCATATGAGATACCCACGAGCGAGGGAGAGACTGAAATCTAACTGAGGGGTTCAGGGTGGTTTACATACAGCATATGAGATACCAAGATGTGAGGGAGAGACTGTAATCTAACCGAGGTGTTCGGTGTCGTTTATATACAGCATATGAGATACCCAAGAGTGAGGGACTGACTGAAATCTAATCGAGGGGTTGGGGGTGGTTTATATACTGCACATGACATGCCCAAGAGTGAGGGACAGACTGGAATCTAATCGACGGGTTCAGGGTGGTTTACATACAGCATATGAGATAACCAGGAGTGAGGGAGAGACTGAAATCGAATCGAGGGTTTCGGGGTGGTTTACATACAGCATATCAGATACCCAGGAGTGAGGGACAGGCTGGAATCTAATCGAGGGGTTCAGGGAGGTTTATTTAGAGCATATGAGATACCCAGGAGTGGGGGAGAGACTGAAATCTAATCGAGGGGTACGGGATGGTTTATATACAGCATATGAGATATCCAAGAGTGAGGGACAGACTGGAATCTAATCGAGGGGTTATGGGTGGTTTATATATAGCATATGAGATAACCAGGAGCGAGGGAGAGACTGGAATATAATCGAGGGGTTCAGGGTGGGTTACATAAAGCATATGTGATTCCCAAGAGTGAGGGAGAGACTGAAATCAAATCAAGGGGTTCGGGGTGGTTTACATACAGCATATCAGATACCCAAGAGTGTGGGACAGACTGGAATCTAATCGACGGGTTCAGGGTGGTTTATTTAGAGCATATGAGATACCCAGGAGTGAGGGAGAGACTGAAATCTAATTGAGGGGTTCAGGGTGTTTTACATACAGCATATGAGATACCCAGGAGTGAGGGAGAGACTGAAATCTAATCGAGGGTTTCGGGGTGGTTTATATACAGCATATGAGATAACCTGGAGGGAGAGAGAGACTGGAATCTAATCGAGGGTTTGGGGGTGGTTTATATACAGCATATGAGATGCCCAAGAGTGAGAGAAAGACTGGAATGTAATCGAGGGGTTCATGGTGGTTTACATACAGCATATGAGATAACTAGGAGCGAGGGAGAGACTGTAATCCAACCGAGGGGTTCAGAGTGGTTTACATACAGCATATGAGATACTCAGGAGTGAGGGAGAGACTGAAATCTAATCGAGGGGTTTGGGGTGGTTGATATACAGCATATGAGATACCCAGGAGCGAGGGAGAGACTGAAATCTAACTGAGGGGTTCAGGGTGGTTTTCATACAGCATATGAGATACCCAGGAGTGAGGGAGAGACTGAAATCTAATCGAGGGTTTCGGGATGGTTTATATACAGCATATGAGATACCCAGGAGTGAGGGAGATACTAAAATCTAATCGAGGGTTTGGGGGTGGTTAATATACAGCATATGAGATGCCCAAGAGTGAGAGAAAGACTGGAATGTAATCGAGGGGTTCAGGGTGGTTTACATACAGCATATGAGATACCCAGGAGCGAGGGAGAGACTGAAATCTAATCGAGGGGTTCAGGGTGGTTTAAATACAGCATATGAGATACCCAGGAGCGTGGGAGAGACTGAAATCTAATCGAGGGGTTCAGGGTGGTTTACATACAGCATATGAGATAACCAAGAGCAAGGGAGAGACTGGAATCTAATCGAGGTGTTGGGGGTGGTTTACATACAGCATATGAGATAACCAGGAGCGAGGGAGAAACTGTAATCCAACCGAGGGGTTCAGGGTGGTTTACATACAGATTATGAGATACCCAGGAGTGAGGGAGAGACTGAAATCGATTCGAGGGGTTCGGGGTGGTTGATATACAATAAATGAGATACCCAGGAGCGAGGGAGAGACTGAAATCTAACTGAGGGTTTCAGGGTGGTTTACATACAGCATATGAGATACCCAGGAGTGAGGGAGAGACTGAAATCTAATCGAGGGTTTCGGGTTGGTTTATATACAGCATATGAGATACCCATGAGTGAGGGAGAGACTGGAATCTAATCGAGGGGTTGGGGGTGGTTTGCATACAGCATATGAGATAACCAGGAGCGAGGGAGAGACTGGAATCTAATCGAGGGGTTCAGGATGGATTACATACAGCATATGAGATACCCAGGAGTGAGGGAGAGACTGAAATCTAATCGAGGGGTTCAGGGTGGTTTATATACAGCATATGAGATACCAAGATGTGAGGGAGAGACTGTAATCTAACCGAGGGGTTCGGGGTGGTTTATATACAGCATATGAGATACCCAAGAGTGAGGGACTGACTGAAATCTAATCGAGGGGTTGGGGGTGGTTTATATACTGCATATGAGATGCCCAAGAGTGAGGGACAGACTGTAATCTAATCGACGGGTTCAGGGTGGTTTACATACAGCATATGAGATAACCAGGAGTGAGGGAGAGACTGAAATCTAATCGAGGGGTTTGGGGTGGTTTACATACAGCATATCAGATACCCAGGAGTGAGGGACAGGCTGGAATCTAATCGAGGGGTTCAGGGTGGTTTATTTAGAGCATATGAGATACCCAGGAGTGGGGGAGAGACTGAAATCTAATCGAGGGGTACGGGATGGTTTATATACAGCATATGAGATATAGAAGATTGAGGGAAAGACTGGAATATAATCGAGGGGTTCAGGGTGGGTGACATAAAGCATATGTGATTCCCAAGAGTGAGGGAGAGACTGAAATCTAATCAAGGGGTTCGGGGTGGTTTACATACAGCATATCAGATACCCAAGAGTGTGGGACAGACTGGAATCTAATCGAGGGGTTCAGGGTGGTTTATTTAGAGCATATGAGATACCCAGGAGTGAGGGAGAGACTGAAATCTAATTGAGGGTTTCAGGGTGTTTTACATACAGCATATGAGATACCCAGGAGTGAGGGAGAGACTGAAATCTAATCGAGGGTTTCGGGGTGGTTTATATACAGCATATGAGATAACCTGGAGGGAGGGAGAGGCTGGAATCTAATCGAGGGTTTCATGGTGGTTTACATACAGCATATGAGATAACTAGGAGCGAGGGAGAGACTGTAATCCAACCGAGGAGTTCAGGGTGGTTTACATACAGCATATGAGATACTCAGGAGTGAGGGAGAGACTGAAATCTAATCGAGGGGTTTGGGGTGGTTGATATACAGCATATGAGATACCCACGAGCGAGGGAGAGACTGAAATCTAACTGAGGGGTTCAGGGTGGTTTACATACAGCATATGAGATACCCAGGAGTGAGGGAGAGACTGAAATCTAATCGGGGTTTCGGGATGGTTTATATACAGCATATGAGATGCCCAAGAGTGAGAGAAAGGCTGGAATGTAATCGAGGGGTTCAGGGTGGTTTACATACAGCATATGAGATACCCAGGAGCGAGGGAGAGACTGAAATCTAATCGAGGGGTTCAGGGTGGTTTACCTACAGCATATGAGATACCCAGGAGCGAGGGAGAGACTGGAATCTAATCGAGGGGTTGGGGGTGGTTTACATACAGCATATGAGATACCCAGGAGTGAGGGAGAGACTGAAATCTAACTGAAGGGCGCAGGGTGGTTTACATACAGCATATGAGAAACCCATGAGTGAGGGAGATACTAAAATCTAATCGAGGGGTTGGGGGTGGTTTATATACAGCATATGAGATGCCCAAGAGTGAGAGACAGAGTGGAATGTAATCGAGGGGTTCAGGGTGGTTTACATACAGCATATGAGATACCCAGGAGTGAGGGAGAGACTGAAATCTAATCGAGGGGTTCCGGGGTGATTTATATACAGCATATGAGATACCCAAGAGTGAGGGACAGACTGGAATCAAATTGACGAGTTCAGGGTGGTTTAGATACAGCATATGAGATACCCAGGAGTGAGGGAGAGACTGAAATCTAATCGAGGGGTTCAGGGTGGTTTATATACAGCATATGAAATGCCCAAGATTGAGGGAGAGATTGGAATATAATCGAGGGGTTCGGGGTGGTTTATATACAGCATATGAGATAACCAGGAGCGAGGGAGAGACTGTAATCTAATCGAGGGGTTCAGGGTGGTTTATATACAGCATATGAGATACCCAGGAGAGAGGGAGAGACTGAAATCTAGTCGAGGGGTTTGGGGTGGATATTATACAGCATATGAATTGCCCAAGAGTGAGGGACAGACTGGAATCTAATCGAGGTGTTCAGGGTGGTTTATATACAGCATATGAGATAACCAGGAGCGAGGGAGAGACTGTAATCTAACCGAGGGGTTCGGGGTGGTTTATATACAGCAAATGAGATGCCCAAGAGTGAGGGACTGACTGAAATCTAATCGAGGGGTTCAGAATGGTTTACATGCAGCATATGAGATACCCAGGAGTGAGGGAGAGACTGGAATCTAATCGAGGGGTTCAGGGTGGGTTACATAAAGCATATGTGATACCCAAGAGTGAGGGACAGACTGGAATCTAATCGAGGTGTTCAGGGTGGTTTATATACAGCATATGAGATAACCAGGAGCGAGGGAGAGACTGTAATCTAACCGAGGGGTTCGGGGTGGTTTATATACAGCAAATGAGATACCCAAGAGTGAGGAACAGACTGGAATCTAATCGAGGGGTTGAGGGTGGTTTACATGCAGCATAAGAGATACCCAAGAGCGTGCAACAGTCCGGAATCTAATCGAGGGGTTCAGGGTGGTTTATACACAACATATCAGATACCCAGGAGTGAGGGAGAGACTGAAATCTAATCGAGGGGTTCAGGGTGGTTTATATACAGCATATGAGATACCCAAGAGTGAGGGAGAGACTGAAATCTAACCGAGGAGTTCGGGGTAGTTTATATACATCATATGAGATACCCAAGAGTGAGGGAGAGACTGAAATCAAATCGAGGGGTTCGGGCTGGTTTATATACAGCATATGAAATGCCCAAGAGTGAGGGACAGACTGGAATCTAATCGAGGGGTTCAGGGTGGTTTACATACTGCATATGAGATAACCTGGAGGGAGGGAGAGACTGTAATGTAACCGACGGATTCGGGGTGGTTCATATACAGCGTATGAGATACACAAGAGTGAGGGTCAGACTGTAATCTAATGGTGGGGTTCAGGGTGGTTTACATGCAGCATAAGAGATACCCAAGAGCGAGGGGCAGACTGGAATCCAATCGAGGGGTTCAGGGTGGTTTATACACAACATATGAGATACCCAGGAGTGAGTTAGAGACTGAAATCTAATCGAGTGGTTCAGGGTGGTTTATATACAGCATATGAGATACCCAAGATTGAGGGACAGACTGGAATCAAATTGAGGGGTTCAGGGTGGTTTAGATGCAGCATATGAGATACCCAGGAGTGATGGAGAGACTGAAATCTAATCGAGGAGTTCGTGGTGCTTTAGATACAGCATATGAGATACCCAAGAGTGAGGGGCACACTGGATTCTAATCGAGGGGTTCAGGGTTGTGTATATACAGCATATGAGATACCCAGGAGTGAGGGAGAGACTGGAATCTAATCGAGGGGTTCGGGGTGGTTTATATACAGCATATGAAATGCCCAAGAGTGAGGGATAGATTGGAACATAATCGAGGGTTTCAGGGTGGTTTACATACAGCATATGAGATACCCAGGAGTGAGGGAGAGACTGGAATCTAATCGAGGGGTTCGGGGTGGTTTATATACAGCATATGAAATGCCCAAGAGTGAGGGATAGATTGGAACATAATCGAGGGTTTCAGGGTGGTTTACATACTGCATATGAGATGCCCAAGAGTGAGGGACAGACTGGAATCTCATCGAGGGTTTTCAGGGTGGTTTATATACAGCATATGAGATACCCAGGAGTGAGGGAGAGACTGTAATCTTACCGAGGGTTTCATGGTGGTTTACATACAGCATATGAGATGCCCAAGAGTGAGGGACAGACTGGAATCTAATCGAGGGGTTATGGGTGGTTTACATACAGCATATGAGATACCCATGAGCGAGGGAAAGGCTGGAATCTAATCGAGGGGTTCAGGGTGGTTTACATAAAGCATATGTGATACCCAAGAGTGAGGGAGAGACTGAAATCTAATCGAGGAGTCAGGGTTGGTTTAGACACAGCGTATGAGATGCCCAAGAGTGAGGGACAGACTGGAATCTTATCGTGGGGCTCGGGGTGGTTTACATACAGCATTTGAGATAACCAGGAGCGAGGGAGAGACTGGAATCTAATCGAGGGGTTCAGGATGGATTACATACAGCATATGAGATACCCAGGAGTGAGGGAGAGACTGAAATCTAATCGAGGGGTTCAGGGTGGTTTACATACAGCATATGAGATAACCAGGAGCGAGGGAGAGACTGGAATCTAATTGAGGGGTTCAGGGTGGCTTACATACTGCATATGGGATAGCCTGGAGGGAGGGAGAGACTGGAATCTAATCGAGGGGTTGGGGGTGGTTTACATACAGCATATGAGATAACCAGGAGCGAGGGAGAGACTGGAATCTAATCGAGGGGTTCAGGATGGATTACATACAGCATATGAGATACCCAGGAGTGAGGGAGAGACTGAAATCTAATCGAGGGGTTCAGGGTGGTTTACATACAGCATATGAGATAACCAGGAGCGAGGGAGAGACTGGAATCTAATTGAGGGGTTCAGGGTGGTTTACATACTGCATATGAGATAACCTGGAGGGAGGGAGAGACTGGAATCTATTCGAGGGGTTGGGGGTGGTTTACATACAGCATATGAGATACCCAGGAGTGAGGGAGAGACTGAAATCTAATCGAGGGGTTCGGGATGGTTTATATACAGCATATGAAATGCCCAAGAGTGAGGGAGAGATTGGAATGTAATCGAGGGGTTCAGGGTGGTTTACATGCAGCATATGAGATACCCAGAAGTAAGGGAGAGACTGAAATCTAATCGAGGGGTTCGGGGTGGTTTATATACAGCATATGAAATGCCCAAGAGTGAGGGAGAGATTGGAAATTAATCGAGGGGTTCGGGGTGGTTTATATACAGCATATGAGATAACCAGGTGCGAGGGAGAGACTATAATCTAATCGAGGGGTTCGGGGTGGTTTATATACAGCATATGAGATACCCAGGAGAGAGGGAGAGACTGAAATCTAGTCGAGGGGTTTGGGGTGGTTTATATACAGCATATGAATTGCCCAAGAGTGAGGGACATACAGGAATCTAATCAAGGTGTTCAGGGTGGTTTATATACAGCATATGAGATAACCAGGAGCGAGGGAGAGACTGTAATCTAACCGAGGGGTTCGGGGTGGTTTATGTACAGCAAATGAGATACCCAAGAGTGAGGAACAGACTGGAATCTAATCGAGGGGTTGAGGGTGGTTTACATGCAGCATAAGAGATACCCAAGAGCGTGCGACAGACCGGAATCTAATCGAGGGGTTCAGGGTGGTTTATACACAACATATGAGATACCCAGGAGTGAGGGAGAGACTGAAATCTAATCGAGGGGTTCAGGGTGGTTTATATACAGCATATGAGATACCCAGGAGCGAGGGAGAGACTGAAATCTAACCGAGGAGTTCGGGGTAGTTTATATACATCATATGAGATACCCAAGAGTGAGGGAGAGACTGAAATCAAATCGAGGGGTTCAGGCTGGTTTATATACAGCATATGAAATGCCCAAGAGTGAGGGACAGACTGGAATCTAATCGAGGGGTTCAGGGTGGTTTACATACTGCATATGAGATAAACTGTAGGGAGCGAGAGACTGAAATCTAACCGAGGAGTTCGGGGTAGTTTATATACATCATATGAGATACCCAAGAGTGAGGGAGAGACTGAAATCAAATCGAGGGGTTCAGGCTGGTTTATATACAGCATATGAAATGCCCAAGAGTGAGGGACAGACTGGAATCTAATCGAGGGGTTCAGGGTGGTTTACATACTGCATATGAGATAACCTGTAGGGAGCGAGAGACTGTAATGTAACCGACGGATTCGGGGTGGTTCATATACAGCGTATGAGATACACAAGAGTGAGGGTCAGACTGTAATCTAATGGTGGGGTTCAGGGTGGTTTACATTCAGCATAAGAGATACCCAAGAGCGAGGGGCAGACTGGAATCCAATCGAGGGGTTCAGGGTGGTTTATACACAACATATGAGATACCCAGGAGTGAGGGAGAGACTGAAATCTAATCGAGGGGTTCGGGGTGGTTTATATACAGCATATGAGATACCCAAGATTGAGGGACAGACTGGAATCTAATTGAGGGGTTCAGGGTGGTTTAGATACAGCATATGAGATACCCAGGAGTGAGGGAGAGACTGAAATGTAATCGAGGAGTTCGTGGTGCTTTATATACAGCATATGAGATACCCAAGAGTGTGGGGCAGACTGGAATCTAATCGAGGGGTTCAGGGTTGTGTATATACAGCATATGAGATACCCAGGAGTGAGGGAGAGACTGGAATCTAATCGAGGGGTTCGGGGTGGTTTATATACAGCATATGAAATGCCCAAGAATGAGGGATAGATTGGAACATAATCGAGGGTTTCAGGGTGGTTTACATACAGCATATGAGATACCCAGGAGTGAGGGAGAGACTGGAATCTAATCGAGGGTTTCGGGCTGATTCACATACAGCATATGAGATGCCCAAGAGTGAGGGACAGACTGGAATCTCATCGAGGGTTTTCAGGGTGGTTTATATACAGCATATGAGATACCCAGGAGTGAGGGAGAGACTGTAATCTTACCGAAGGTTTCTTGGTGGTTTACATACAGCATATGAGATGCCCAGGTGTGAGGGACAGACTGAAATCTAATCGAGGGGATCAGGGTCGTTTTTATACAGCATATGAGATACCCAGGAGTGAGGGAGAGACTGAAATCTAATCGAGGGGATCGGGGTGGTTTACATACAGCATATGAGATACCCAAGAGTGAGGGACCGACTGGAATCTAATCGAGGGGTTATGGGTGGTTTACATACAGCATATGAGATACCCAGGAGTGAGGGAGAGACTGAAATCTAATCGAGGAGTCAGGGGTGGTTTACATACAGCGTATGAGATGCCCAAGAGTGAGGGAGAGACTGGAATCTAATCGTGGGGCTCAGGGTGGTTTACATACAGCATTTGAGATAACCAGGAGCGAGGGAGAGACTGGAATCTAATCGAGGGGTTCAGGATGGATTACATACAGCATATGAGATACCCAGGAGTGAGGGAGAGACTGAAATCTAATCGAGGGGTTCAGGGTGGTTTACATACTGCATATGAGATAACCTGGAGGGAGGGAGAGACTGGAATCTAATCGAGGGGTTGGGGGTGGTTTACATACAGCATATGAGATAACCAGGAGCGAGGGAGAGACTGAAATCTAATTGAGGGGTTCAGGGTTGTTTACATACAGCATATGAGATAACCTGGAGGGAGGTAGAGACTGGAATCTAATCGAGGGGTTCAGGGTGGTTTACATACACCATATGAGATACCCAGGAGTGAGGGAGAGACTGAAATCTAATCGAGGGGTTCGGGATGGTTTACATACTGCATATGAGATGCCCAAGAGTGAGGGGCAGACTGGAATCTAATCGAGGGGTTCAGGGTGGTTTACATGCAGCATATGAGATACCCAGGAGTGAGGAAGAGACTGGAATCTAATCGAGGGTTTCAGGGTGGTTTATATACAGCATATGAGATACCAAGATGTGAGGGAGAGACTGTAATCTAACCGAGGTGTTCGGTGTCGTTTATATACAGCATATGAGATACCCAAGAGTGAGGGACTGACTGAAATCTAATCGAGGGGTTGGGGGTGGTTTATATACTGCACATGAGATGCCCAAGAGTGAGGGACAGACTGGAATCTAATCGACGGGTTCAGGGTGGTTTACATACAGCATATGAGATAACCAGGAGTGAGGGAGAGACTGAAATCTAATCGAGGGTTTCGGGGTGGTTTACATACAGCATATCAGATACCCAGGAGTGAGGGACAGGCTGGAATCTAATCGAGGGGTTCAGGGAGGTTTATTTAGAGCATATGAGATACCCAGGAGTGGGGAAGAGACTGAAATCTAATCGAGGGGTACGGGATGGTTTATATACAGCATATGAGATATCCAAGAGTGAGGGACAGACTGGAATCTAATCGAGGGATTATGGGTGGTTTATATACAGCATAGGAGATAACCAGGAGCGAGGGAGAGACTGGAATATAATCGAGGGGTTCAGGGTGGGTTACATAAAGCATATGTGATTCCCAAGAGTGAGGGAGAGACTGAAATCAAATCAAGGGGTTCGGGGTGGTTTACATACAGCATATCAGATACCCAAGAGTGTGGGACAGACTGGAATCTAATCGACGGGTTCAGGGTGGTTTATTTAGAGCATATGAGATACCCAGGAGTGAGGGAGAGACTGAAATCTAATTGAGGGGTTCAGGGTGTTTTACATACAGCATATGAGATACCCAGGAGTGAGGGAGAGACTGAAATCTAATCGAGGGTTTCGGGGTGGTTTATATACAGCATATGAGATAACCTGGAGGGAGGGAGAGACTGGAATCTAATCGAGGGTTTGGGGGTGGTTTATATACAGCATATGAGATGCCCAAGAGTGAGAGAAAGACTGGAATGTAATCGAGGGGTTCATGGTGGTTTACATACAGCATATGAGATAACTAGGAGCGAGGGAGAGACTGTAATCCAACCGAGGGGTTCAGGGTGGTTTACATACAGCATATGAGATACTCAGGAGTGAGGGAGAGACTGAAATCTAATTGAGGGGTTTGGGGTGGTTGATATACAGCATATGAGATACCCAGGAGCGAGGGAGAGACTGAAATCTAACTGAGGGGTTCAGGGTGGTTTTCATACAGCATATGAGATACCCAGGAGTGAGGGAGAGACTGAAATCTAATCGAGGGTTTCGGGATGGTTTATATACAGCATGTGAGATACCCAGGAGTGAGGGAGATACTAAAATCTAATCGAGGGTTTGGGGGTGGTTTATATACAGCATATGAGATGCCCAAGAGTGAGAGAAAGACTGGAATGTAATCGAGGGGTTCAGGGTGGTTTACATACAGCATATGAGATACCCAGGAGCGAGGGAGAGACTGAAATCTAATCGAGGGGTTCAGGGTGGTTTAAATACAGCATATGAGATACCCAGGAGCGTGGGAGAGACTGAAATCTAATCGAGGGGTTCAGGGTGGTTTACATACAGCATATGAGATAACCAAGAGCAAGGGAGAGACTGGAATCTAATCGAGGTGTTGGGGGTGGTTTACATACAGCATATGAGATAACCAGGAGCGAGGGAGAAACTGTAATCCAACCGAGGGGTTCAGGGTGGTTTACATACAGATTATGAGATACCCAGGAGTGAGGGAGAGACTGAAATCGATTCGAGGGGTTCGGGGTGGTTGATATACAATAAATGAGATACCCAGGAGCGAGGGAGAGACTGAAATCTAACTGAGGGTTTCAGGGTGGTTTACATACAGCATATGAGATACCCAGGAGTGAGGGAGAGACTGAAATCTAATCGAGGGTTTCGGGTTGGTTTATATACAGCATATGAGATACCCATGAGTGAGGGAGATACTAAAATCTAATCGAGGGGTTGGGGGTGGTTTATATACAGCATATGAGATGCCCAAGAGTGAGAGACAGACTGGAATGTAATCGAGGGGTTCAGGGTGGTTTACATACAGCATATGTGATACCCAGGAGCAGGGGAGAGACTGAAATCTAATCGAGGGGTTCAGGGTGGTTTACGTACAGCATATGAGATACCCAAGAGCGTGGGAGAGACTGAAATCTAACTGAGGGGTTCAGGGTGGTTTACATACAGCATATGAGATAACCTGGAGGGAGGGAGAGACTGGAATCTAATCGAGGGGTTGGGGGTGGTTTGCATACAGCATATGAGATAACCAGGAGCGAGGGAGAGACTGGAATCTAATCGAGGGGTTCAGGATGGATTACATACAGCATATGAGATACCCAGGAGTGAGGGAGAGACTGAAATCTAATCGAGGGGTTCAGGGTGGTTTACATACAGCATATGAGATAACCTGGAGGGAGGGAGAGACTGGAATCTAATCGAGGGGTTGGGGGTGGTTTACATACAGCATATGAGATACCCAGGAGTGAGGGAGAGACTGAAATCTAATCGAGGGTTTCGGGATGGTTTATATACAGCATATGAGATGCCCAAGAGTGAGGGGCAGACTGGAATCTAATCGAGGGGTTCAGGGTGGTTTACATGCAGCATATGAGATACCCAGAAGTAAGGGAGAGACTGAAATCTAATCGAGGGGTTCGGGGTGGTTTATATACAGCATATGTGATTCCCAAGATTGAGGGAGAGACTGAAATCAAATCAAGGGGTTCGGGGTGGTTTACATACAGCATATCAGATACCCAAGAGTGTGGGACAGACTGGAATCTAATCGAGGGGTTCAGGGTGGTTTATTTAGAGCATATGAGATACCCAGGAGTGAGGGAGAGACTGAAATCTAATTGAGGGGTTCAGGGTGTTTTACATACAGCATATGAGATACCCAGGAGTGAGGGAGAGACTGAAATCTAATCGAGGGTTTCGGGGTGGTTTATATACAGCATATGAGATAACCTGGAGGGAGGGAGCGACTGGAATCTAATCGAGGGTTTCATGGTGGTTTACATACAGCATATGAGATAACTAGGAGCGAGGGAGAGACTGTAATCCAACCGAGGGGTTCAGGGTGGTTTACATACAGCATATGAGATACTCAGGAGTGAGGGAGAGACTGAAATCTAATCGAGGGGTTTGGGGTGGTTGATATACAGCATATGAGATACCCAGGAGCGAGGGAGAGACTGAACTCTAACTGAGGGGTTCAGGGTTGTTTTCATACAGCATATGAGATACCCAGGAGTGAGGGAGAGACTGAAATCTAATCGAGGGTTTCGGGATGGTTTACATACAGCATATGAGATACCCAGGAGTGAGGGAGATACTAAAATCTAATCGAGGGCTTGGGGGTGGTTTATATACAGCATATGAGATGCCCAAGAGTGAGAGAAAGACTGGAATGTAATCGAGGGGTTCAGGGTGGTTTACATACAGCATATGAGATACCCCGGAGCGAGGGAGAGACTGAAATCTAATCGAGGGGTTCAGGGTGGTTTACATACAGCATATGAGATACCCAGGAGCGTGGGAGAGACTGAAATCTAATCAAGGGGTTCAGGGTGGTTTACATACAGCATATGAGATAACCAAGAGCGAGGGAGAGACTGGAATCTAATCGAGGGGTTGGGGGTGGTTTACATACAGCATATGAGATAACCAGGAGCGAGGGAGAAACTGTAATCCAACCGAGCGGTTCAGGCTGGTTTACACATAGCATATGAGATAACGAGGAGCGAGGGAGAGACTGTAATCCAACCGAAGGGTTCAGCGTGGTTTACATACAGATTATGAGATACCCAGGAGTGAGGGAGAGACTGAAATCGATTCGAGGGGTTCGGGGTGGTTGATATACAATAAATGAGATACCCAGGAGCGAGGGAGAGACTGAAATCTAACTGAGGGTTTCAGGGTGGTTTACATACAGCATATGAGATACCCAGGAGTGAGGGAGAGACTGAAATCTAATCGAGGGTTTCGGGTTGGTTTATATACAGCATATGAGATACCCATGAGTGAGGGAGATACTAAAATCTAATCGAGGGGTTGGGGGTGATTTATATACAGCATATGAGATGCCAAAGAGTGAGAGACAGACTGGAATGTAATCGAGGGGTTCAGGGTGGTTTACATACAGCATATGTGATACCCAGGAGCGGGGGAGAGACTGAAATCTAATCGAGGGGTTCAGGGTGGTTTTCATACAGCATATGAGATACCCAAGAGCGTGGGAGAGACTGAAATCTAACTGAGGGGTTCAGGGTGGTCTACATACAGCATATGAGATACCCAGGAGTGAGGGAGATACTGAAATCTAATCGAGGGGTTGGGGGTGGTTTATATACAGCATATGAGATGCCCAAGAGTGAGAGACAGACTGGAATGTAATCGAGGGGTTCAGCGTGGTTTACATACAGCATATGAGATACCCAGGAGTGAGGGAGAGACTGAAATCTAATCGAGGGTTTCAGGATGGTTTACATACAGCATATGAGATAACCAGGAGCGAGGGAGAGACTGAAATCTAATTGAGGGGTTCAGGGTGGTTTACATACTGCATATGAGATAACCTGGAGGGAGGGAGAGACTGGAATCTAATCGAGGGGTTGGGGGTGGTTTACATACAGCATATGAGATAACCAGGAGTGAGGGAGAGACTGGAATCTAATCGAGGGGTTCAGGATGGATTACATACAGCATATGAGATACCCAGGAGTGAGGGAGAGACTGAAATCTAATCGAGGGGTTCAGGGTGGTTTACATACAGCATATGAGATAACCAGGAGCGAGGGAGAGACTGGAATCTAATTGAGGGGTTCAGGGTGGTTTACATACTGCATATGAGATAACCTGGAGGGAGGGAGAGACTGGAATCTAATCGAGGGGTTGGGGGTGGTTTACATACAGCATATGAGATACCCAGGGGTGAGGGAGAGACTGATATCTAATCGAGGGGTTCGGGATGGTTTATATACAGCATATGAGATGCCCAAGAGTGAGGGGCAGACTGGAATCTAATCGAGGGGTTCAGGGTGGTTTACATGCAGCATATGAGATACCCAGAAGTAAGGGAGAGACTGAAATCTAATCGAGGGGTTCGGGGTGGTTTATACACAGCACTTGAAATGCCCAAGAGTGAGGGAGAGATTGGAATGTAATCGAGGGTTTCGGGGTGGTTTATATACAGCATATGAGATAACCAGGAGCGAGGGAGAGACTGTAATCTAATCGAGGGGTTCAGGGTGGTTTATATACAGCATATGAGATACCCAGGAGAGAGGGAGAGACTGAAATCTAGTCGAGGGGTTTGGGGTGGTTTATATACAGCATATGAATTGCCCAAGAGTGAGGGACATACAGGAATCTAATCGAGGTGTTCAGGGTGGTTTATATACAGCATATGAGATAACCAGGAGCAAGGGAGAGACTGTAATCTAACCGAGGGGTTCGGGGTGGTTTATATACAGCAAATGAGATACCCAAGAGTGAGGACCAGACTGGAATCTAATCGAGGGGTTGAGGGTGGTTTACATGCAGCATAAGAGATACCCAAGAGCGTGCGACAGACCGGAATCTAATCGACGGGTTCAGGGTGGTTTATACACAACATATGAGATACCCAGGAGTGAGGGAGAGACTTAAATCTAATCGAGGGGTTCAGGGTGGTTTATATACAGCATATGAGATACCCAGGAGCGAGGGAGAGACTGAAATCTAACCGAGGAGTTCGGGGTAGTTTATATACATCATATGAGATACCCAAGAGTGAGGGAGAGACTGAAATCAAATCAAGCGGTTCAGGCTGGTTTATATACAGCATATGAAATGCCCAAGAGTGAGGGACAGACTGGAATCTAATCGAGGGGTTCAGGGTGGTTTACATACTGCATATGAGATAACCTGTAGGGAGGGAGAGACTGTAATGTAACCGACGGATTCGGGGTGGTTCATATACAGCGTATGAGATACACAAGAGTGAGGGTCAGACTGTAATCTAATGGTGGGGTTCAGGGTGGTTTACATGCAGCATAAGAGATACCCAAGAGCGAGGGGCAGACTGGAATCCAATCGAGGGGTTCAGGGTGGTTTATACACAACATATGAGATACCCAGGAGTGAGGGAGAGACTGAAATCTAATCGAGGGGTTCGGGGTGGTTTATATACAGCATATGAGATACCCAAGATTGAGGGACAGACTGGAATCTAATTGAGGGGTTCAGGGTGATTTAGATACAGCATATGAGATACCCAGGAGTGAGGGAGAGACTGGAATCTAATCGAGGGGTTCGGGGTGGTTTATATACAGCATATGAGATACACAGGAGTGAGGGAGAGACTGGAATCTAATCGAGGGGTTCGGGCTGGTTCACATACAGCATATGAGATGCCCAAGAGTGAGGGACAGACTGGAATCTCATCGAGGGTTTTCAGGGTGGTTTATATACAGCATATGAGATACCCAGGAGTGAGGGAGAGACTGTAATCTTACCGAGGGTTTCATGGTGGTTTACATACAGCATATGAGATGCCCAAGAGTGAGGGACAGACTGAAATCTATTCGAGGGGATCAGGGTCGTTTTTATACAGCATATGAGATACCCAGGAGTGAGGGAGAGATTGAAATCTAATCGAGGGGATCGGGGTGGTTTACATACAGCATATGAGATACCCAAGAGTGAGGGACCGACTGGAATCTAATCGAGGGGTTATGGGTGGTTTACATACAGCATATGAGATACCCAGGAGTGAGGGAGAGACTGAAATCTAATCGAGGAGTCAGGGGTGGTTTACATACAGCGTATGAGATGCCCAAGAGTGAGGGAGAGACTGGAATCTAATCGTGGGGCTCAGGGTGGTTTACATACAGCATTTGAGATAACCAGGAGTGAGGGAGAGACTGAAATCTAATCGAGGAGTTCATGGTGGTTTACATGCAGCATATGAGATAACCAGGAGCGAGGGAGAGACTGGAATCTAATCGAGGGGTTGGGGTTGGTTTACATACAGCATATGAGATGCCCAAGAGTGAGGGGCAGACTGGAATCTAATCGAGGGGATCAGGGTGGTTTACATGCAGCATATGAGATACCCAAGAGTGAGGGAGAGACTGAAATCTAATCGAGGAGTCAGGGGTGGTTTACATACAGCGTATGAGATGCCCAAGAGTGAGGGAGAGACTGGAATCTAATCGTGGGGCTCAGGGTGGTTTACATACAGCATTTGAGATAACCAGGAGTGAGGGAGAGACTGAAATCTAATCGAGGGGTACGGGATGGCTTATATACAGCATATGAGATATCCAAGAGTGAGGGACAGACTGGAATCAAATCGAGGGGTTATGGATGGTTTATATATAGCCTATGAGATAACCAGGAGCGAGGGAGAGACTGGAATATAATCGAGGGGTTCAGGGTGGGTTACAGAAAGCATATGTGATTCCCAAGAGTGAGGGAGAGACTGAAATCAAATCAAGGGGTTCAGGGTGGTTTACATACAGCATATCAGATACCCAAGAGTGTGGGACAGACTGGAATCTAATCGAGGGGTTCAGGGTGGTTTATTTAGAGCATATGAGATACCCAGGAGTGAGGGAGAGACTGAAATCTAATTGAGGGGTTCAGGGTGTTTTACATACAGCATATGAGATACCCAGGAGTGAGGGAGAGACTGAAATCTAACCGAGGAGTTCGGGGTAGTTTATATACATCATATGAGATACCCAAGAGTGAGGGAGAGACTGAAATCAAATCGAGGGGTTCAGGCTGGTTTATATACAGCATATGAAATGCCCAAGAGTGAGGGACAGACTGGAATCTAATCGAGGGGTTCAGGGTGGTTTACATACTGCATATGAGATAACCTGTAGGGAGGGAGAGACTGTAATGTAAACGACAGATTCGGGGTGGTTCATATACAGCGTATGAGATACACAAGAGTGAGGGTCAGACTGTAATCTAATGGTGGGGTTCAGGGTGGTTTACATGCAGCATAAGAGATACCCAAGAGCGAGGGGCAGACTGGAATCCAATCGAGGGGTTCAGGGTGGTTTATACACAACATATGAGATACCCAGGAGTGAGGGAGAGACTGAAATCTAATCGAGGGGTTCGGGGTGGTTTATATACAGCATATGAGATACCCAAGATTGAGGGACAGACTGGAATCTAATTGAGGGGTTCAGGGTGGTTTAGATACAGCATATGAGATACCCAGGAGTGAGGGAGAGACTGAAATCTAATCGAGGAGTTCGTGGTGCTTTATATACAGCATATGAGATACCCAAGAGTGAGACGCAGACTGGAATATAATCGAGGGGTTCAGGGTTGTGTATATACAGCATATGAGATACCCAGGAGTGAGGGAGAGACTGGAATCTAATCGAGGGGTTCGGGGTGGTTTATATACAGCATATGAAATGCCCAAGAGTGAGGGATAGATTGGAACATAATCGAGGGTTTCAGGGTATTTTACATACAGCATATGAGATACCCAGGAGTGAGGGAGAGACTGGAATCTAATCGAGGGGTTCGGGCTGGTTCACATACAGCATATGAGATGCCCAAGAGTGAGGGACAGACTGGAATCTCATCGAGGGTTTTCAGGGTGGTTTATATACAGCATATGAGATACCCAGGAGTGAGGGAGAGACTGTAATCTTACCGAGGGTTTCATGGTGGTTTTCATACAGCATATGAGATGCCCAAGAGTGAGGGACAGACTGAAATCTAATCGAGGGGATCAGGGTCGTTTTTATACAGCATATGAGATACCCAGGAGTGAGGGAGAGACTGAAATCTAATCGAGGGGATCGGGGTGGTTTACATTCAGCATATGAGATACCCAAGAGTGAGGGATAGACTGGAATCTAATCGAGGGGTTATGGGTGGTTTACATACAGCATATGAGATACCCAGGAGTGAGGGAGAGACTGAAATCTAATCGAGGAGTCAGGGGTGGTTTACATACAGCGAATGAGATACCCAGGAGTGAGGGAGAGACTGGAATCTAATCGAGGGGTTCGGGCTGGTTCACATACAGCATATGAGATGCCCAAGAGTGAGGGACAGACTGGAATCTCATCGAGGGTTTTCAGGGTGGTTTATATACAGCATATGAGATACCCAGGAGTGAGGGAGAGACTGTAATCTTACCGAGGGTTTCATGGTGGTTTTCATACAGCATATGAGATGCCCAAGAGTGAGGGACAGACTGAAATCTAATCGAGGGGATCAGGGTCGTTTTTATACAGCATATGAGATACCCAGGAGTGAGGGAGAGACTGAAATCTAATCGAGGGGATCGGGGTGGTTTACATACAGCATATGAGATACCCAACAGTGAGGGACAGACTGGAATCTAATCGAGGGGTTATGGGTGGTTTACATACAGCATATGAGATACCCAGGAGTGAGGGAGAAACTGAAATCTAATCGAGGAGTCAGGGGTGGTTTACATACAGCGTATGAGATACCCAGGAGTGAGGGAGAGACTGGAATCTAATCGAGGGGTTCGGGCTGGTTCACATACAGCATATGAGATGCCCAAGAGTGAGGGACAGACTGGAATCTCATCGAGGGTTTTCAGGGTGGTTTATATACAGCATATGAGATACCCAGGAGTGAGGGAGAGACTGTAATCTTACCGAGGGTTTCATGGTGGTTTACATACAGCATATGAGATGCCCAGGAGTGAGGGACAGGCTGGAATCTAATCGAGGGGTTCAGGGTGGTTTATTTAGACCATATGAGATACCTAGGAGTGAGGGAGAGACTGAAATCTAATCGAGGGGTACGGGATGGTTTATATACAGCATATGAGATATCCAAGAGTGAGCGACAGACTGGAATCTAATCGAGGGGTTATCGGTGATTTATATATAGCATATGAGATAACCAGGAGCGAGGGAGAGACTGGAATATAATCGAGGGGTTCAGGGTGGGTTACATAAAGCATATGTGATTCCCAAGAGTGAGGGAGAGACTGAAATCAAATCAAGGGGTTCGGGGTGGTTTACATACAGCATATCAGATACCCAAGAGTGTGGGACAGACTGGAATCTAATCGAGGGGTTCAGGGTGGTTTATTTAGAGCATATGAGATACCCAGGAGTGAGGGAGAGACTGAAATCTAATTGAGGGGTTCAGGGTGTTTTACATACAGCATATGAGATACCCAGGAGTGAGGGAGAGACTGAAATCTCATCGAGGGTTTCGGGGTGGTTTATATACAGCATATGAGATAACCTGGAGGGAGGGAGAGACTGGAATCTAATCGAGGGTTTCATGGTGGTTTACATACAGCATATCAGATAACTAGGAGCGAGGGAGAGACTGTAATCCAACCGAGGGGTTCAGGGTGGTTTACATACAGCATATGAGATACTCAGGAGTGAGGGAGAGACTGAAATCTAATCGAGGGGTTTGGGGTGGTTGATATACAGCATATGAGATACCCAGGAGCGAGGGAGAGACTGAAATCAAACTGAGGGGTTCAGGGTGGTTTTCATACAGCATATGAGATACCCAGGAGTGAGGGAGAGACTGAAATCTAATCGAGGGTTTCGGGATAGTTTATATACAGCATATGAGATACCCAGGAGTGAGGGAGATACTAAAATCTAATCGAGGGTTTGGGGGTGTTTTATATACAGCATATGAGATGCCCAAGAGTGAGAGAAAGACTGGAATGTAATAGAGGGGTTCAGGGTGGTTTACATACAGCATATGAGGTACCCAGGAGCGAGGGAGAGACTGAAATCTAATCGAGGGGTTCAGGGTGGTTTACATACAGCATATGAGATAGCCAGGAGCGTGGGAGAGACTGAAATCTAATCGAGGGGTTCAGGGTGGTTTACATACAGCATATGAGATAACCAAGAGCGAGGGAGAGACTGGAATCTAATCGAGGGGTTGGGGGTGGTTTTCATACAGCATATGAGATAACCAGGAGCGAGGGAGAAACTGTAATCCAACCTAGCGGTTCAGGCTGGTTTACACATAGCATATGAGATAACGAGGAGCGAGGGAGAGACTGTAATCCAACCGAGGGGTTCAGGGTGGTTTACATACAGATTATGAGATACCCAGGAGTGAGGGAGAGACTGAAATCGATTCGAGGGGTTCGGGGTGGTTGATATACAATAAATGAGATACCCAGCAGCGAGGGAGAGACTGAAATCTAACTGAGGGTTTCAGGGTGGTTTACATGCAGCATATGAGATACCCAGGAGTGAGGGAGAGACTGAAATCTAATCGAGGGTTTCAGGATGGTTAATATACAGCATATGAGATACCCATGAGTGAGGGAGATACTAAAATCTAATCGAGGGGTTGGGGGTGGTTTATATACAGCATATGAGATGCCCAAGAGTGAGAGACAGACTAGAATGTAATCGAGGGGTTCAGGGTGGTTTACATACAGCACATGTGATACCCAGGAGCGGGGGAGAGACTGAAATCTAATCGAGGGGTTCAGGGTGGTTTACATACAGCATATGAGATACCCAAGAGCGTGGGAGAGACTGAAATCTAACTGAGGGGTTCAGGGTGGTTTACATACAGCATATGAGATACCCAGGAGTGAGGGAGAGACTGAAATCTAATCGAGGGTTTCGGGATGGTTTACATACAGCATATGAGATACCCAGGAGTGAGGGAGATACTGAAATCTAATCGAGGGGTTGGGGGTGGTTTATATACAGCATATGAGATGCCCAAGAGTGAGAGACAGACTGGAATGTAATCGAGGGGTTCAGCGTGGTTTACATACAGCATATGAGATACCCAGGAGTGAGGGAGAGACTGAAATCTAATTGAGGGGTTCAGGGTGGTTTACATACTGCATATGAGATAACCTGGAGGGAGGGAGAGACTGGAATCTAATCGAGGGGTTGGGGGTGGTTTACATACAGCATATGAGATAACCAGGAGCGAGGGAGAGACTGGAATCTAATCGAGGGGTTCAGGATGGATTACATACAGCATATGAGATACCCAGGAGTGAGGGAGAGACTGAAATCTAATCGAGGGGTTCAGGGTGGTTTACATACAGCATATGAGATAACCAGGAGCGAGGGAGAGACTGGAATCTAATTGAGGGGTTCAGGGTGGTTTACATACTGCATATGAGATAACCTGGAGGGAGGGAGAGACTGGAATCTAATCGAGGGGTTGGGGGTGGTTTACATACAGCATATGAGATACCCAGGGGTGAGGGAGAGACTGAAATCTAATCGAGGGGTTCGGGATGGTTTATATACAGCATATGAGATGCCCAAGAGTGAGGGGCAGACTGGAATCTAATCGAGGGGTTCAGGGTGGTTTACATGCAGCATATGAGATACCCAGAAGTAAGGGAGAGACTGAAATCTAATCGAGGGGTTCGGGGTGGTTTATATACAGCATATGAAATGCCCAAGAGTGAGGGAGAGTATGGAATGTAATCGAGGGTTTCGGGGTGGTTTATATACAGCATATGAGATAACCAGGAGCGAGGGAGAGACTGTAATCTAATCGAGGGGTTCGGGGTGGTTTATATACAGCAAATGAATTGCCCAAGAGTGAGGGACATACAGGAATCTAATCGAGGTGTTCAGGGTGGTTTATATACAGCATATGAGATAACCAGGAGCGAGGGAGAGACTGTAATCTAACCGAGGGGTTCGGGGTTGTTTATATACAGCAAATGAGATACCCAAGAGTGAGGAACAGACTGGAATCTAATCGAGGGGTTGAGGGTGGTTTACATGCAGCATAAGAGATACCCAAGAGCGTGCGACAGACCGGAATCTAATCGACGGGTTCAGGGTGGTTTATACACAACATATGAGATACCCAGGAGTGAGGGAGAGACTGAAATCTAATCGAGGGGTTCAGGGTGGTTTATATACAGCATATGAGATCCCAGGAGCGAGGGAGAGACTGAAATCTAACCGAGGTGTTCGGGGTAGTTTATATACATCATATGAGATACCCAAGAGTGAGGGAGAGACTGAAATCAAATCGAGGGGTTCAGGCTGGTTTATATACAGCATATGAAATGCCCAAGAGTGAGGGACAGACTGGAATCTAATCGAGGGGTTCAGGGTGGTTTACATACTGCATATGAGATAACCTGTAGGGAGGGAGAGACTGTAATGTAACCGATGGATTCGGGGTGGTTCATATACAGCGTATGAGATACACAAGAGTGAGGGTCAGACTGTAATCTAATGGTGGGGTTCAGGGTGGTTTACATGCAGCATAAGAGATACCCAAGAGCGAGGGGCAGACTGGAATCCAATCGAGGGGTTCAGGGTGGTTTATACACAACATTTGAGATACCCAGGAGTGAGGGAGAGACTGAAATCTAATCGAGGGGTTCGGGGTGGTTTATATACAGCATATGAGATACCCAAGATTGAGGGACAGACTGGAATCTAATTGAGGGGTTCAGGGTGATTTAGATACAGCATATGAGATACCCAGGAGTGAGGGAGAGACTGGAATCTAATCGAGGGGTTCGGGGTGGTTTATATACAGCATATGAGATACCCAGGAGTGAGGGAGAGACTGGAATCTAATCGAGGGGTTCGGGCTGGTTCACATACAGCATATGAGATGCCCAAGAGTGAGGGACAGACTGGAATCTCATCGAGGGTTTTCAGGGTGGTTTATATACAGCATATGAGACACCCAGGAGTGAGGGAGAGACTGTAATCTTACCGAGGGTTTCATGGTGGTTTACATACAGCATATGAGATGCCCAAGAGTGAGGGACAGACTGAAATCTAATCGAGGGGATCAGGGTCGTTTTTATCCAGCATATGAGATACCCAGGAGTGAGGGAGAGATTGAAATCTAATCGAGGGGATCGGGGTGGTTTACATACAGCATATGAGATACCCAAGAGTGAGGGACAGACTGGAATCTAATCGAGGGGTTATGGGTGGTTTCCATACAGCATATGAGATACCCAGGAGTGAGGGAGAGACTGAAATCTAATCGAGGAGTCAGGGGTGGTTTACATACAGCGTATGAGATGCCCAAGAGTGAGGGAGAGACTGGAATCTAATCGTGGGGCTCAGGGTGGTTTACATACAGCATTTGAGATAACCAGGAGCGAGGGAGAGACTGGAATCTAATCGAGGGGTTCAGGATGGATTACATACAGCATATGAGATACCCAGGAGTGAGGGAGAGACTGAAATCTAATCGAGGGGTTCAGGGTGGTTTACATACAGCATATGAGATAACCAGGAGCGAGGGAGAGACTGGAATCTAATTGAGGGGTTCAGGGTGGTTTACATACTGCATATGAGATAACCTGGAGGGAGGGAGAGACTGGAATCTAATCGAGGGGTTGGGGTTGGTTTACATACAGCATATGAGATAACCAGGAGCGAGGGAGAGACTGAAATCTAATTGAGGGGTTCAGGGTTGTTTACATACAGCATATGAGATAACCTGGAGGGAGGTAGAGACTGGAATCTAATCGAGGGGTTCAGGGTGGTTTACATACACCATATGAGATACCCAGGAGTGAGGGAGAGACTGAAATCTAATCGAGGGGTTCGGGATGGTTTACATACTGCATATGAGATGCCCAAGAGTGAGGGGCAGACTGGAATCTAATCGAGGGGTTCAGGGTGGTTTACATGCAGCATATGAGATACCCAGGAGTGAGGGAGTGACTGGAATCTAATCGAGGGGTTCAGGGTGGATTACATAAAGCATATGTGATACCCAAGAGTGAGGGAGAGACTGAAATCTAATCGAGGGGTTCAGGGTGGTTTATATACAGCATATGAGATACCAAGATGTGAGGGAGAGACTGTAATCTAACCGAGGTGTTCGGTGTGGTTTATATACAGCATATGCGATACCCAAGAGTGACGGACTGATTGAAATCTAATCGAGGGGTTGGGGGTGGTTTATATACTGCATATGAGATGCCCAAGAGTGAGGGACAGACTGGAATCTAATCGACGGGTTCAGGGTGGTTTACATACAGCATATGAGATAACCAGGAGTGAGGGAGAGACTGAAATCTAATCGAGGGTTTCGGGGTGGTTTACATACAGCATATCAGATACCCAGGAGTGAGGGACAGGCTGGAATCTAATCGAGGGGTTCAGGGTGGTTTATTTAGAGCATATGAGATACCCAGGAGTGGGGGAGAGACTAAAATCTAATCGAGGGGTACGGGATGGTTTATATACAGCATATGAGATATCCAAGAGTGAGGGACAGACTGGAATCTAATCGAGGGGTTATGGGTGGTTTATATATAGCATATGAGATAACCAGGAGCGAGGGAGAGACTGGAATATAATCGAGGGGTTCAGGGTGGGTTACATAAAGCATATGTGATTCCCAAGAGTGAGGGAGAGACTGAAATCAAATCAAGGGGTTCAGGGTGGTTTACATACAGCATATCAGATACCCAAGAGTGTGGGACAGACTGGAATCTAATCGAGGGGTTCAGGGTGGTTTATTTAGAGCATATGAGATACCCAGGAGTGAGGGAGAGACTGAAATCTAATTGAGGGGTTCAGGGTGTTTTACATACAGCATATGAGATACCCAGGAGTGAGGGAGAGACTGTAATCTAACCGAGGAGTTCGGGGTAGTTTATATACATCATATGAGATACCCAAGAGTGAGGGAGAGACTGAAATCAAATCGAGGGGTTCAGGCTGGTTTATATACAGCATATGAAATGCCCAAGAGTGAGGGACAGACTGGAATCTAATCGAGGGGTTCAGGGTGGTTTACATACTGCAGATGAGATAACCTGTAGGGAGGGAGAGACTGTAATGTAACCGACGGATTCGGGGTGGTTCATATACAGCGTATGAGATACACAAGAGTGAGGGTCAGACTGTAATCTAATGGTGGGGTTCAGGGTGGTTTACATGCAGCATAAGAGATACCCAAGAGCGAGGGGCAGACTGGAAACCAATCGAGGGGTTCAGGGTGGTTTATACACAACAGATGAGATACCCAGGAGTGAGGGAGAGACTGAAATCTAATCGAGGGGTTCGGGGTGGTTTATATACAGCATATGAGATACCAAAGATTGAGGGACAGACTGGAATCTAATTGAGTGGTTCAGGGTGGTTTAGATACAGCATATGAGATACCCAGGAGTGAGGGAGCGACTGAAATCTAATCGAGGAGTTCGTGGTGCTTTATATACAGCATATGAAATACCCAAGAGTGAGACGCAGACTGGAATATAATCGAGGGGTTCAGGGTTGTGTATATACAGCATATGAGATACCCAGGAGTGAGGGAGAGACTGGAATCTAATCGAGGGGTTCGGGGTGGTTTATATACAGCATATGAAATGCCCAAGAGTGAGGGATAGATTGGAACATAATCGAGGGTTTCAGGGTGGTTTACATACAGCATATGAGATACCCAGGAGTGAGGGAGAGACTGGAATGTAATCGAGGGGTTCGGGATGGTTCACATACAGCATATGAGATGCCCAAGAGTGAGGGACAGACTGGAATCTCATCGAGGGTTTTCAGGGTGGTTTATATACAGCATATGAGATACCCAGGAGTGAGGGAGAGACTGTAATCTTACCGAGGGTTTCATGGTGGTTTTCATACAGCATATGAGATGCCCAGGATTGAGGGACAGACTGAAATCTAATCGAGGGGATCGGGGTGGTTTACATACAGCATATGAGATACCCAAGAGTGAGGGACAGACTGGAATCTAATCGAGGGGTTATGGGTGGTTTACATACAGCATATGAGATACCCAGGAGTGCGGGAGAGACTGAAATCTAATCGAGGAGTCAGGGGTGGTTTACATACAGCGTATGAGATGCCCAAGAGTGAGGGAGAGACTGGAATCTAATCGTGGGGCTCAGGGTGGTTTACATACAGCATTTGAGATAACCAGGAGCGAGGGAGAGACTGGAATCTAATCGAGGGGTTCAGGATGGATTACATACAGCATATGAGATACCCAGGAGTGAGGGAGAGACTGAAATCTAATTGAGGGGTTCAGGGTGGTTTACATACAGCATATGAGATAACCAGGAGCGAGGGAGAGACTGGAATCTAATTGAGGGGTTCAGGGTGGTTTACATACTGCATATGAGATAACCTGGAGGGAGGGAGAGACTGGAATCTAATCGAAGGGTTGGGGGTGGTTTACATACAGCATATGAGATAACCAGGAGCGAGGGAGAGACTGAAATCTAATTGAGGGGTTCAGGGTTGTTTACATACAGCATATGAGATAACCTGGAGGGAGGTAGAGACTGGAATCTAATCGAGGGGTTCAGGGTGGTTTACATACACCATATGAGATACCCAGGAGTGAGGGAGAGACTGAAATCTAATCGAGGGGTTCGGGATGGTTTACATACTGCATATGAGATGCCCAAGAGTGAGGGGCAGACTGGAATCTAATCGAGGGGTTCAGGGTGGTTTACATGCAGCATATGAGATACCCAGGAGTGAGGGAGAGACTGGAATCTAATCGAGTGGTTCAGGGTGGGTTACATAAAGCATATGTGATACCCAAGAGTGAGGGAGAGACTGAAATCTAATCGAGGGGTTCAGGGTGGTTAATATACAGCATATGAGATACCAAGATGTGAGGGAGAGACTGTAATCTAACCGAGGTGTTCGGTGTGGTTTATATACAGCATATGAGATACCCAAGAGTGAGGGACTGACTGAAATCTAATCGAGGGGTTGGGGGTGGTTTATATACTGCATATGAGATGCCCAAGAGTGAGGGACAGACTGGAATCTAATCGACGGGTTCAGGGTGGTTTACATACAGCATATGAGATAACCAGGAGTGAGGGAGAGACTGAAATCTAATCGAGGGTTTCGGGGTGGTTTACATACAGCATATCAGATACCCAGGAGTGAGGGACAGGCTGGAATCTAATCGAGGGGTTCAGGGTGGTTTATTTCGAGCATATGAGATACCCAGGAGTGGGGGAGAGACTGAAATCTAATCGAGGGGTACGGGATGGTTTATATACAGCATATGAGATATCCAAGAGTGAGGAACAGACTGGAATCTAATCGAGGGGTTATGGGTGGTTTATATATAGCATATGAGATAACCAGGAGCGAGGGAGAGACTGGAATATAATCGAGGGGTTCTGGGTGGGTTACATAAAGCATATGTGATTCCCAAGAGTGAGGGAGAGACTGAAATCAAATCAAGGGGTTCAGGGTGGTTTACATACAGCATATCAGATACCCAAGAGTGTGGGACAGACTGGAATCTAATCGAGGGGTTCAAGGTGGTTTATTTAGAGCATATGAGATACCCAGGAGTGAGGGAGAGACTGAAATCTAATTGAGGGGTTCAGGGTGTTTTACATACAGCATATGAGATACCCAGGAGTGAGGGAGAGACTGAAATCTAATCGAGGGTTTCGGGGTGGTTTATATACAGCATATGAGATAACCTGGAGGGAGGGAGAGACTGAAATCTAACTGAGGAGTTCAGGGTGGTTTTCATACAGCATATGAGATACCCAGGAGTGAGGGAGAGACTGTAATCTAATCAAGGGTTTCGGGATGGTTTATATACAGCATATGAGATACCCAGGAGTGAGGGAGATACTAAAATCTAATCGAGGGTTTGGGGGTGGTTTATATAAAGCATTTGAGATGCCCAAGAGTGAGAGAAAGACTGGAATGTAATCGAGGGGTTCACGGTGGTTTACATACAGCATATGAGATACCCAGGAGCGAGGGAGAGACTGAAATCTAATCGAGGGGTTCAGGGTGGTTTACATACAGCATATGAGATAACCAGGAGCGAGGGAGAGACTGAAATCTAATTGAGGGGTTCAGGGTTGTTTACATACAGCATATGAGATAACCTAGAGGGAGGTAGAGACTGGAATCTAATCGAGGGGTTCAGGGTGGTTTACATACACCATATGAGATACCCAGGAGTGAGGGAGAGACTGAAATCTAATCGAGGGGTTCGGGATGGTTTACATACTGCATATGAGATGCCCAAGAGTGAGGGGCAGACTGGAATCTAATCGAGGGGTTCAGGGTGGTTTACATGCAGCATATGAGATACCCAGGAGTGAGGGAGCGACTGGAATCTAATCGAGGGGTTCAGGGTGGGTTACATAAAGCATATGTGATACCCAAGAGTGAGGGAGAGACTGAAATCTAATCGAGGTGTTCAGGGTGGTTTATATACAGCATATGAGATACCAAGATGTGAGGGAGAGACTGTAATCTAACCGAGGTGTTCGGTGTGGTTTATATACAGCATATGAGATACCCAAGAGTGAGGGACTGATTGAAATCTAATCGAGGGGTTGGGGGTGGTTTATATACTGCATATGAGATGCCCAAGAGAGAGGGACAGACTGGAATCTAATCGACGGGTTCAGGGTGGTTTACATCCAGCATATGAGATAACCAGGAGTGAGGGAGAGACTGAAATCTAATCGAGGGTTTCGGGGTGATTTACATACAGCATATCAGATACCCAGGAGTGAGGGACAGGCTGGAATCTAATCGAGGGGTTCTGGGTGGTTTATTTAGAGCATATGAGATAACCAGGAGCGATGGAGAGACTGGAATATATTCGAGGGGTTCAGGGTGGGTTGCATAAAGCATATGTGATTCCCAAGAGTGAGGGAGAGACTGAAATCAAATCAAGGGGTTCGGGGTGGTTTACATACAGCATATCAGATACCCAAGAGTGTGGGACAGACTGGAATCTAATCGAGGGGTTCAGGGTGGTTTATTTAGAGCATATGAGATACCCAGGAGTGAGGGAGAGACTGAAATCTAATTGAGGGGTTCAGGGTGTTTTACATACAGCATATGAGATACCCAGGAGTGAGGGAGAGACTGAAATCTAATCGAGGGTTTCGGGGTGATTTACATACAGCATATCAGATACCCAGGAGTGAGGGACAGGCTGGAATCTAATCGAGGGGTTCTGGGTGGTTTATTTAGAGCATATGAGATACCCAGGAGTGGGGGACAGACTGGAATCTAATCGACGGGTTCAGGGTGGTTTACATCCAGCATATGAGATAACCAGGAGTGAGGGAGAGACTGAAATCAAATCAAGGGGTTCGGGGTGGTTTACATACAGCATATCAGATACCCAAGAGTGTGGGACAGACTGGAATCTAATCGAGGGGTTCAGGGTGGTTTATTTAGAGCATATGAGATACCCAGGAGTGAGGGAGAGACTGAAATCTAATTGAGGGGTTCAGGGTGTTTTACATACAGCATATGAGATACCCAGGAGTGAGGGAGAGACTGAAATCTAACCGAGGAGTTCGGGGTAGTTTATATACATCATATGAGATACCCAAGAGTGAGGGAGAGACTGAAATCAAATCGAGGGGTTCAGGCTGGTTTATATACAGCATATGAAATGCCCAAGAGTGAGGGACAGACTGGAATCTAATCGAGGGGTTCAGGGTGGTTTACATACTGCATATGAGATAACCTGTAGGGAGGGAGAGACTGTAATGTAACCGACGGATTCGGGGTGGTTCATATACAGCGTATGAGATACACAAGAGTGAGGGTCAGACTGTAATCTAATGGTGGGGTTCAGGGTGGTTTACATGCAGCATAAGAGATACCCAAGAGCGAGGGGCAGACTGGAAACCAATCGAGGGGTTCAGGGTGGTTTATACACAACATATGAGATACCCAGGAGTGAGGGAGAGACTGAAATCTAATTGAGGGGTTCGGGGTGGTTTATATACAGCATATGAGATACCCAAGATTGAGGGACAGACTGGAATCTAATTGAGGGGTTCAGGGTGGTTTAGATACAGCATATGAGATACCCAGGAGTGAGGGAGAGACTGAAATCTAATCGAGGAGTTCGTGGTGCTTTATATACAGCATATGAGATACCCAAGAGTGAGACGCAGACTGGAAGAGAATCGAGGGGTTCAGGGTTGTGTATATACAGCATATGAGATACCCAGGAGTGAGGGAGAGACTGGAATCTAATCGAGGGGTTCGGGGTGGTTTATATACAGCATATGAAATGCCCAAGAGTGAGGGATAGATTGGAACATAATCGAGGGTTTCAGGGTGGTTTACATACAGCATATGAGATACCCAGGAGTGAGGGAGAGACTGGAATGTAATCGAGGGGTTCGGGCTGGTTCACATACAGCATATGAGATGCCCAAGAGTGAGGGACAGACTGGAATCTCATCGAGGGTTTTCAGGGTGGTTTATATACAGCATATGAGATACCCAGGACTGAGGGAGAGACTGTAATCTTACCGAGGGTTTCATGGTGGTTTTCATACAGCATATGAGGTGCCCAAGAGTGAGGGACAGACTGAAATCTAACCGAGGGGATCAGGGTCGTTTTTATACAGCATATGAGATACCCAGGAGTGAGGGAGAGACTGAAATCTAATCGAGGGAATCGGGGTGGTTTACATACAGCATATGAGATAACCAGGAGCGAGGGAGAGACTGGAATCTAATTGAGGGGTTCAGGGTGGTTTACATACAGCATATGAGATACCCAGGAGTGAGGGAGAGACTGGAATCTAATCGTGGGGCTCAGGGTGGTTTACATACAGCATTTGAGATAACCAGGAGCGAGGGAGAGACTGGAATCTAATCGAGGGGTTCAGGATGGATTACATACAGCATATGAGATACCCAGGAGTGAGGGAGAGACTGAAATCTAATCGAGGGGTTCAGGGTGGTTTACATACAGCATATGAGATAACCAGGAGCGAGGGAGAGACTGGAATCTAATTGAGGGGTTCAGGGTGGTTTACATACTGAATATGAGATAACCTGGAGGGAGGGAGAGACTGTAATCTAATCGAGGGGTTGGGGGTGGTTTACATACAGCATATGAGATAACCAGGAGCGAGGGAGAGACTGAAATCTAATTGAGTGGTTCAGGGTTGTTTACATACAGCATATGAGATAACCTGGAGTGAGGTAGAGACTGGAATCTAATCGAGGGGTTCAGGGTGGTTTACATACACCATATGAGATACCCAGGAGTGAGGGAGAGACTGAAATCTAATCGAGGGGTTCGGGATGGTTAACATACTGCATATGAGATGCCCAAGAGTGAGGGGCAGACTGGAATCTAATCGAGGGGTTCAGGGTGGTTTACATGCAGCATATGAGATACCCAGGAGTGAGGGAGAGACTGGAATCTAATCGAGGGGTTCAGGGTGGGTTACAAAAAGCATATGTGATACCCAAGAGTGAGGGAGAGACTGAAATCTAATCGAGGGGTTCAGGGTGGTTTATATACAGCATATGAGATACCAAGATGTGAGGGAGAGACTGTAATCTAACCGAGGTGTTCGGTGTGGTTTATATACAGCATATGAGATACCCAAGAGTGAGGGACTGACTGAAATCTAATCGAGGGGTTGGGGGTGGTTTATATTCTGCATATGAGATGCCCAAGAGTGAGGGACAGACTGGAATCTAATCGACGGGTTCAGGGTGGTTTACATACAGCATATGAGATAACCAGGAGTGAGGGAGAGACTGAAATCTAATCGAGGGTTTCGGGGTGATTTACATACAGCATATCAGATACCCAGGAGTGAGGGACAGGCTGGAATCTAATCGAGGGGTTCTGGGTGGTTTATTTAGAGCATATGAGATACCCAGGAGTGGGGGAGAGACTGAAATCTAATCGAGGGTTTCGGGGTGATTTACATACAGCATATCAGATACCCAGGAGTGAGGGACAGGCTGGAATCTAATCGAGGGGTTCTGGGTGGTTTATTTAGAGCATATGAGATACCCAGGAGTGGGGGACAGACTGGAATCTAATCGACGGGTTCAGGGTGGTTTACATCCAGCATATGAGATAACCAGGAGTGAGGGAGAGACTGAAATCTAATCGAGGGGTACGGGATGGTTTATATACAGCATATGAGATATCCAAGAGTGAGGGACAGACTGGAATCTAATCGAGGGGTTATGGGTGGTTTATATATAGCATATGAGATAACCAGGAGCGAGGGAGAGACTGGAATATAATCGAGGGGTTCAGGGTGGGTTACATGAAGCATATGTGATTCCCAAGAGTGAGGGAGAGACTGAAATCAAATCAAGGGGTTCAGGGTGGTTTACATACAGCATATCAGATACCCAAGAGTGTGGGACAGACTGGAATCTAATCGAGGGGTTCAGGGTGGTTTATTTAGAGCATATGAGATACCCAGGAGTGAGGGAGAGACTGAAATCTAATTGAGGGGTTCAGGGTGTTTTACATACAGCATATGAGATACCCAGGAGTGAGGGAGAGACTGAAATCTAACCGAGGAGTTCGGGGTAGTTTATATACATCATATGAGATACCCAAGAGTGAGGGAGAGACTGAAATCAAATCGAGGGGTTCAGGCTGGTTTATATACAGCATATGAAATGCCCAAGAGTGAGGGACAGACTGGAATCTAATCGAGGGGTTCAGGGTGGTTTACATACTGCATATGAGATAACCTGTAGGGAGCGAGAGACTGTAATGTAACCGACGGATTCGGGGTGGTTCATATACAGCGTATGAGATACACAAGAGTGAGGGTCAGACTGTAATCTAATGGTGGGGTTCAGGGTGGTTTACATGCAGCATAAGAGATACCCAAGAGCGAGGGGCAGACTGGAAACCAATCGAGGGGTTCAGGGTGGTTTATACACAACATATGAGATACCCAGGAGTGAGGGAGAGACTGAAATCTAATCGAGGGGTTCGGGGTGGTTTATATACAGCATATGAGATACCCAAGATTGAGGGACAGACTGGAATCTAATTGAGGGGTTCAGGGTGGTTTAGATACAGCATATGAGATACCCAGGAGTGAGGGAGAGACTGAAATCTAATCGAGGAGTTCGTGGTGCTTTATATACAGCATATGAGACACCCAAGAGTGAGACGCAGACTGGAATATAATCGAGGGGTTCAGGGTTGTGTATATACAGCATATGAGATACCCAGGAGTGAGGGAGAGACTGGAATCTAATCGAGGGGTTCGGGGTGGTTTATATACAGCATATGAGATGCCCAAGAGTGAGGGACAGACTGGAATCTCATCGAGGGTTTTCAGGGTGGTTTATATACAGCATATGAGATACCCAGGAGTGAGGGAGAGACTGGAATGTAATCAAGGGGTTCGGGCTGGTTCACATACAGCATATGAGATGCCCAAGAGTGAGGGACAGACTGGAATCTCATCGAGGGTTTTCAGGGTGGTTTATATACAGCATATGAGATACCCAGGAGTGAGGGAGAGACTGTAATCTTACCGAGGGTTTCATGGTGGTTTTCATACAGCATATGAGATGCCCAAGAGTGAGGGACAGACTGAAATCTAATCGAGGGGATCAGGGTCGTTTTTATACAGCATATGAGATACCCAGGAGTGAGGGAGAGACTGAAATCTAATCGAGGGAATCGGGGTGGTTTACATACAGCATATGAGATACCCAAGAGTGAGGGACAGACTGGAATCTAATCGAGGGGTTATGGGTGGTTTACATACAGCATATGAGATACCCAGGAGTGAGGGAGAGACTGAAATCTAATCGAGGAGTCAGGGGTGGTTTACATACAACGTATGAGATGCCCAAGAGTGAGGGAGAGACTGGAATGTAATCGTGGGGCTCAGGGTGGTTTACATACAGCATTTGAGATAACCAGGAGCGAGGGAGAGACTGGAATCTAATCGAGGGGTTCAGGATGGATTACATACAGCATATGAGATACCCAGGAGTGAGGGAGAGACTGAAATCTAATCGAGGGGTTCAGGGTGGTTTACATACAGCATATGAGATAACCAGGAGCGAGGGAGAGACTGGAATCTAATTGAGGGGTTCAGGGTGGTTTACATACTGCATATGAGATAACCTGGAGGGAGGGAGAGACTGGAATCTAATCGAGGGGTTGGGGGTGGTTTACATACAGCATATGAGATAACCAGGAGCGAGGGAGAGACTGAAATCTAATTGAGGGGTTCAGGGTTGTTTACATACAGCATATGAGATAACCTGGAGGGAGGTAGAGACTGGAATCTAATCGAGGGGTTCAGGGTGGTTTACATACACCATATGAGATACCCAGGAGTGAGGGAGAGACTGAAATCTAATCGAGGGGTTCGGGATGGTTTACATACTGCATATGAGATGCCCAAGAGTGAGGGAGAGACTGGAATCTAATCGAGGGGTTCAGGGTGGGTTACATAAAGCATATGTGATACCCAAGAGTGAGGGAGAGACTGAAATCTAATCGAGGGGTTCAGGGTGGTTTATATACAGCATATGAGATACCAAGATGTGAGGGAGAGACTGTAATCTAACCGAGGTGTTCGGTGTGGTTTATATACAGCATATGAGATACCCAAGAGTGAGGGACTGACTGAAATCTAATCGAGGGGTTGGGGGTGGTTTATATTCTGCATATGAGATGCCCAAGAGTGAGGGACAGACTGGAATCTAATCGACGGGTTCAGGGTGGTTTACATACAGCATATGAGATAACCAGGAGTGAGGGAGAGACTGAAATCTAATCGAGGGTTTCGGGGTGGTTTACATACAGCATATCAGATACCCAGGAGTGAGGGACAGGCTGGAATCTAATCGAGGGGTTCAGGGTGGTTTATTTAGAGCATATGAGATACCCAGGAGTGGGGGAGACACTGAAATCTAATCGAGGGGTACGGGATGGTTTATATACAGCATATGAGATATCCAAGAGTGAGGGACAGACTGGAATCTAATCGACGGGTTCAGGGTGGTTTACATACAGCATATGAGATAACCAGGAGTGAGGGAGAGACTGAAATCTAATCGAGGGTTTCGGGGTGATTTACATACAGCATATCAGATACCCAGGAGTGAGGGACAGGCTGGAATCTAATCGAGGGGTTCTGGGTGGTTTATTTAGAGCATATGAGATACCCAGGAGTGGGGGAGAGACTGAAATCTAATCGAGGGTTTCGGGGTGATTTACATACAGCATATCAGATACCCAGGAGTGAGGGACAGGCTGGAATCTAATCGAGGGGTTCTGGGTGGTTTATTTAGAGCATATGAGATACCCAGGAGTGGGGGACAGACTGGAATCTAATCGACGGGTTCAGGGTGGTTTACATCCAGCATATGAGATAACCAGGAGTGAGGGAGAGACTGAAATCTAATCGAGGGGTACGGGATGGTTTATATACAGCATATGAGATATCCAAGAGTGAGGGACAGACTGGAATCTAATCGAGGGGTTATGGGTGGTTTATATATAGCATATGAGATAACCAGGAGCGAGGGAGAGACTGGAATATAATCGAGGGGTTCAGGGTGGGTTACATGAAGCATATGTGATTCCCAAGAGTGAGGGAGAGACTGAAATCAAATCAAGGGGTTCAGGGTGGTTTACATACAGCATATCAGATACCCAAGAGTGTGGGACAGACTGGAATCTAATCGAGGGGTTCAGGGTGGTTTATTTAGAGCATATGAGATACCCAGGAGTGAGGGAGAGACTGAAATCTAATTGAGGGGTTCAGGGTGTTTTACATACAGCATATGAGATACCCAGGAGTGAGGGAGAGACTGAAATCTAACCGAGGAGTTCGGGGTAGTTTATATACATCATATGAGATACCCAAGAGTGAGGGAGAGACTGAAATCAAATCGAGGGGTTCAGGCTGGTTTATATACAGCATATGAAATGCCCAAGAGTGAGGGACAGACTGGAATCTAATCGAGGGGTTCAGGGTGGTTTACATACTGCATATGAGATAACCTGTAGGGAGCGAGAGACTGTAATGTAACCGACGGATTCGGGGTGGTTCATATACAGCGTATGAGATACACAAGAGTGAGGGTCAGACTGTAATCTAATGGTGGGGTTCAGGGTGGTTTACATGCAGCATAAGAGATACCCAAGAGCGAGGGGCAGACTGGAAACCAATCGAGGGGTTCAGGGTGGTTTATACACAACATATGAGATACCCAGGAGTGAGGGAGAGACTGAAATCTAATCGAGGGGTTCGGGGTGGTTTATATACAGCATATGAGATACCCAAGATTGAGGGACAGACTGGAATCTAATTGAGGGGTTCAGGGTGGTTTAGATACAGCATATGAGATACCCAGGAGTGAGGGAGAGACTGAAATGTAATCGAGGAGTTCGTGGTGCTTTATATACAGCATATGAGATACCCAAGAGTGAGACGCAGACTGGAATATAATCGAGGGGTTCAGGGTTGTGTATATACAGCATATGAGATACCCAGGAGTGAGGGAGAGACTGGAATCTAATCGAGGGGTTCGGGGTGGTTTATATACAGCATATGAGATGCCCAAGAGTGAGGGACAGACTGGAATCTCATCGAGGGTTTTCAGGGTGGTTTATATACAGCATATGAGATACCCAGGAGTGAGGGAGAGACTGGAATGTAATCAAGGGGTTCGGGCTGGTTCACATACAGCATATGAGATGCCCAAGAGTGAGGGACAGACTGGAATCTCATCGAGGGTTTTCAGGGTGGTTTATATACAGCATATGAGATACCCAGGACTGAGGGAGAGACTGTAATCTTACCGAGGGTTTCATGGTGGTTTTCATACAGCATATGAGATGCCCAAGAGTGAGGGACAGACTGAAATCTAATCGAGGGGATCAGGGTCGTTTTTATACAGCATATGAGATACCCAGGAGTGAGGGAGAGACTGAAATCTAATCGAGGGAATCGGGGTGGTTTACATACAGCATATGAGATACCCAAGAGTGAGGGACAGACTGGAATCTAATCGAGGGGTTATGGGTGGTTTACATACAGCATATGAGATACCCAGGAGTGAGGGAGAGACTGAAATCTAATCGAGGAGTCAGGGGTGGTTTACATACAACGTATGAGATGCCCAAGAGTGAGGGAGAGACTGGAATGTAATCGTGGGGCTCAGGGTGGTTTACATACAGCATTTGAGATAACCAGGAGCGAGGGAGAGACTGGAATCTAATCGAGGGGTTCAGGATGGATTACATACAGCATATGAGATACCCAGGAGTGAGGGAGAGACTGAAATCTAATCGAGGGGTTCAGGGTGGTTTACATACAGCATATGAGATAACCAGGAGCGAGGGAGAGACTGGAATCTAATTGAGGGGTTCAGGGTGGTTTACATACTGCATATGAGATAACCTGGAGGGAGGGAGAGACTGGAATCTAATCGAGGGGTTGGGGGTGGTTTACATACAGCATATGAGATAACCAGGAGCGAGGGAGAGACTGAAATCTAATTGAGGGGTTCAGGGTTGTTTACATACAGCATATGAGATAACCTGGAGGGAGGTAGAGACTGGAATCTAATCGAGGGGTTCAGGGTGGTTTACATACACCATATGAGATACCCAGGAGTGAGGGAGAGACTGAAATCTAATCGAGGGGTTCGGGATGGTTTACATACTGCATATGAGATGCCCAAGAGTGAGGGAGAGACTGGAATCTAATCGAGGGGTTCAGGGTGGGTTACATAAAGCATATGTGATACCCAAGAGTGAGGGAGAGACTGAAATCTAATCGAGGGGTTCAGGGTGGTTTATATACAGCATATGAGATACCAAGATGTGAGGGAGAGACTGTAATCTAACCGAGGTGTTCGGTGTGGTTTATATACAGCATATGAGATACCCAAGAGTGAGGGACTGACTGAAATCTAATCGAGGGGTTGGGGGTGGTTTATATTCTGCATATGAGATTCCCAAGAGTGAGGGACAGACTGGAATCTAATCGACGGGTTCAGGGTGGTTTACATACAGCATATGAGATAACCAGGAGTGAGGGAGAGACTGAAATCTAATCGAGGGTTTCGGGGTGGTTTACATACAGCATATCAGATACCCAGGAGTGAGGGACAGGCTGGAATCTAATCGAGGGGTTCAGGGTGGTTTATTTAGAGCATATGAGATACCCAGGAGTGGGGGAGACACTGAAATCTAATCGAGGGGTACGGGATGGTTTATATACAGCATATGAGATATCCAAGAGTGAGGGACAGACTGGAATCTAATCGAGGGGTTATGGGTGGTTTATATATAGCATATGAGATAACCAGGAGGGAGGGAGAGACTGGAATATAATCGAGGGGTTCTGGGTGGGTTACATAAAGCATATGTGATTCCCAAGAGTGAGGGAGAGACTGAAATCAAATCAAGGGGTTCAGGGTGGTTTACATACAGCATATCAGATACCCAAGAGTGTGGGACAGACTGGAATCTAATCGAGGGATTCAGGGTGGTTTATTTAGAGCATATGAGATACCCAGGAGTGAGGGAGAGACTGAAATCTAATTGAGGGGTTCAGAGTGTTTTACATACAGCATATGAGATACCCAGGAGTGAGGGAGAGACTGAAATCTAATCGAGGGTTTCGGGGTGGTTTTTTTCAGCATATGAGATAACCTGGAGGGAGGGAGAGACTGGAATCTAATCGAGGTTTTCATGGTGGTTTACATACAGCATATGAGACAACTAGGAGCGAGGGAGAGACTGTAATCCAACCGAGGGGTTCAGGGTGGTTTACATACAGCATATGAGATACTCAGGAGTGAGGGAGAGACTGAAATCTAATCGAGGGGTTTGGGGTGGTTGATATACAGCATATGAGATACCCAGGAGCGAGGGAGAGACTGAAATCTAACTGAGGAGTTCAGGGTGGTTTTCATACAGCATATGAGATACCCAGGAGCGAGGGAGAGACTGAAATCTAATCGAGGGTTTCGGGATGGTTTATATACAGCATATGAGATACCCAGGAGTGAGGGAGATACTAAAATCTAATCGAGGGTTTGGGGGTGGTTTATATAAAGCATTTGAGATGCCCAAGAGTGAGAGAAAGACTGGAATGTAATCGAGGGGTTCAGGGTGGTTTACATACAGCATATGAGATACCCAGGAGCGAGGGAGAGACTGAAATCTAATCGAGGGGTTCAGGGTGGTTTACATACAGCATATGAGATAGACAGGAGCATGGGAGAGACTGAAATCTAATCGAGGGGTTCAGGGTGGTTTACATACAGCATATGAGATAACCAAGAGCGAGGGAGAGACTGGAATCTAATCGAGGGGTTGGGGGTGGTTTTCATACAGCATATGAGATAACGAGGAGCGAGGGAGAAACTGTAATCCAACCGAGCGGTTCAGGCTGGTTTACACATAGCATATGAGATAACGAGGAGCGAGGGAGAGACTGTAATCCAACCGAGGGGTTCAGGGTGGTTTACATACAGATTATGAGATACCCAGGAGTGAGGGAGAGACTGAAATCGATTCGAGGGGTTCGGGGTGGTTGATGTACAATAAATGAGATACCCAGGAGCGAGGGAGAGACTGAAATCTAACTGAGGGTTTCAGGATGGATTACATACAGCATATGAGATACCCAGGAGTGAGGGAGAGACTGAAATCTAATCGAGGGGTTCAGGGTGGTTTACATACAGCATATGAGATAACCAGGAGTGAGGGAGAGACTGGAATCTAATTGAGGGGTTCAGGGTGGTTTACATACTGCATGTGAGATAACCTGGAGGGAGGGAGAGACTGGAATCTAATCGAGGGGTTGGGGGTGGTTTACATACAGCATATGAGATAACCAGGAGCGAGGGAGAGACTGAAATCTAATTGAGGGGTTCAGGGTTGTTTACATACAGCATATGAGATAACCTGGAGGGAGGTAGAGACTGGAATCTAATCGAGGGGTTCAGGGTGGTTTACATACACCATATGAGATACCCAGGAGTGAGGGAGAGACTGAAATCTAATCGAGGGGTTTGGGATGGTTTACATACTGCATATGAGATACCAAGATGTGAGGGAGAGACTGTAATCTAACCGAGGTGTTCGGTGTGGTTTATATACAGCATATGAGATACCCAAGAGTGAGGGACTGACTGAAATCTAATCGAGGGGTTGGGGGTGGTTTATATACTGCATATGAGATGCCCAAGAGTGAGGGACAGACTGGAATCTAATCGACGGGTTCAGGGTGGTTTACATACAGCATATGAGATAACCAGGAGTGAGGGAGAGACTGAAATCTAATCGAGGGTTTCGGGGTGGTTTACATACAGCATATCAGATACCCAGGAGTGAGGGACAGGCTGGAATCTAATCGAGGGGTTCAGGGTGGTTTATTTAGAGCATATGAGATACCCAGGAGTGGGGGAGAGACTGAAATCTAATCGAGGGGTACGGGATGGTTTATATACAGCATATGAGCTTTCCAAGAGTGAGGGACAGCTTGGGATCTAATCGAGGGGTTATGGGTGGTTTATATATAGCATATGAGATAACCAGGAGCGAGGGAGAGACTGGAATATAATCGAGGGGTTCTGGGTGGGTTACATAAAGCATATGTGATTCCCAAGAGTGAGGGAGAGACTGAAATCAAATCAAGGGGTTCAGGGTGGTTTACATACAGCATATCAGATACCCAAGAGTGTGGGACAGACTGGAATCTAATCGAGGGGTTCAGGGTGGTTTATTTAGAGCATATGAGATACCCAGGAGCGAGGGAGAGACTGAAATCTAACTGAGGAGTTCAGGGTGGTTTTCATACAGCATATGAGATACCCAGGAGTGAGGGAGAGACTGAAATCTAATCGAGGGTTTCGGGATGGTTTATATACAGCATATGAGATACCCAGGAGTGAGGGAGATACTAAAATCTAATCGAGGGTTTGGGGGTGGTTTATATAAAGCATTTGAGATGCCCAAGAGTGAGAGAAAGACTGGAATGTAATCGAGGGGTTCAGGGTGGTTTACATACAGCATATGAGATACCCAGGAGCGAGGGAGAGACTGAAATCTAATCGAGGGGTTCAGGGTGGTTTACATACAGCATATGAGATACACAGGAGCGTGGGAGAGACTGAAATCTAATCGAGGGGTTCAAGGTGGTTTACATACAGCATATGAGATAACCCAGAGCGAGGGAGAGACTGGAATCTAATCGAGGGGTTGGGGGTGGTTTTCATACAGCATATGAGATAACGAGGAGCGAGGGAGAAACTGTAATCCAACCGAGCGGTTCAGGCTGGTTTACACATAGCATATGAGAAAACGAGGAGCGAGGGAGAGACTGTAATCCAACCGAGGGGTTCAGGGTGGTTTACATACAGATTATGAGATACCCAGGAGTGAGGGAGAGACTGAAATCGATTCGAGGGGTTCGGGGTGGTTGATATACAATAAATGAGATACCCAGGAGCGAGGGAGAGACTGAAATCTAACTGAGGGTTTCAGGGTGGTTTACATACAGCATATGAGATACCCAGGAGTGAGGGAGAGACTGAAATCTAATCGAGGGTTTCGGGATGGTTTATATACAGCATATGAGATACCCATGAGTGAGGGAGATACTAAAATCTAATCGAGGGGTTGGGGGTGGTTTATATACAGCATATGAGATGCCCAAGAGTGAGAGACAGACTGGAATGTAATCGAGGGGTTCAGGGTGGTTTACATACAGCATATGAGATACCCAGGAGTGAGGGAGAGACTGAAATCTAATCGCGGGGTTCAGGGTGGTTTACATACAGCATATGAGATAACCAGGAGCGAGGGAGAGACTGGAATCTAATTGAGGGGTTCAGGGTGGTTTACATGCTGCCTATGAGATAACCTGGAGGGAGGGAGAGACTGGAATCTAATCGAGGGGTTGGGGGTGGTTTACATACAGCATAAGAGATAACCAGGAGCGAGGGAGAGACTGGAATCTAATCGAGGGGTTCAGGATGGATTACATACAGCATATGAGATACCCAGGAGTGAGGGAGAGACTGAAATCTAATCGAGGGGTTCAGGGTGGTTTACACACAGCATATGAGATAACCAGGAGCGAGGGAGAGACTGGAATCTAATTGAGGGGTTCAGGGTGGTTTACATACAGCATATCAGATACCCAGGAGTGAGGGACAGGCTGGAATCTAATCGAGGGGTTCAGGGTGGTTTATTTAGAGCATATGAGAGACCCAGGAGTGGGGGAGAGACTGAAATCTAATCGAGGGGTACGGGATGGTTTATATACAGCATATGAGATATCCAAGAGTGAGGGACAGACTGGAATCTAATCGAGGGGTTATGGGTGGTTTATATATAGCATATGAGATAACCAGGAGCGAGGGAGAGACTGGAATATAATCGAGGGGTTCAGGGTGGGTTACATAAAGCATATGTGATTCCCAAGAGTGAGGGAGAGACTGAAATCAAATCAAGGGGTTCAGGGTGGTTTACATACAGCATATGAGATACCCAAGAGTGTGGGACAGACTGGAATCTAATCGAGGGATTCAGGGTGGTTTATTTAGAGCATATGAGATACCCAGGAGTGAGGGAGAGACTGAAATCTAATTGAGGGGTTCAGGGTGTTTTACATACAGCATATGAGATACCCAGGAGTGAGGGAGAGACTGAAATCTAATCGAGGGTTTCGGGGTGGTTTATATACAGCATATGAGATAACCTGGAGGGAGGGAGAGACTGAAATCTAATCGAGGGTTTCATGGTGGTTTACATACAGCATATGAGATAACTAGGAGCGAGGGAGAGACTGTAATCTAACCGAGGGGTTCAGGGTGGTTTACATACAGCATATGAGATACTCAGGAGTGAGGGAGAGACTGAAATCTAATCGAGGGATTTGGGTTGGTTGATAGACAGCATATGAGATACCCAGGAGCGAGGGAGAGACTGAAATCTAACTGAGGAGTTCAGGGTGGTTTTCATACAGCATATGAGATACCCAGGAGTGAGGGAGAGACTGAAATCTAATCGAGGGTTTCGGGATGGTTTATATACAGCATATGAGATACCCAGGAGTGAGGGAGATACTAAAATCTAATCGAGGGTTTGGGGGTGGTTTATATAAAGCATTTGAGATGCCCAAGAGTGAGAGAAAGACTGGAATGTAATCGAGGGGTTCAGGGTGGTTTACATACAGCATATGAGATACCCAGGAGCGAGGGAGAGACTGAAATCTAATCGAGGGGTTCAGGGTGGTTTACATACAGCATATGAGATAGACAGGAGCATGGGAGAGACTGAAATCTAATCGAGGGGTTCAGGGTGGTTTACATACAGCATATGAGATAACCAAGAGCGAGGGAGAGAATGGAATCTAATCGAGGGGTTGGGGGTGGTTTTCATACAGCATATGAGATAACGAGGAGCGAGGGAGAAACTGTAATCCAACCGAGCGGTTCAGGCTGGTTTACACATAGCATATGAGATAACGAGGAGCGAGGGAGAGACTGTAATCCAACCGAGGGGTTCAGGGTGGTTTACATACAGATTATGAGATACCCAGGAGTGAGGGAGAGACTGAAATCGATTCCAGGGGTTCGGGGTGGTTGATATACAATAAATGAGATACCCAGGAGCGAGGGAGAGACTGAAGTCTAACTGAGGGTTTCAGGATGGATTACATACAGCATATGAGATACCCAGGAGTGAGGGAGAGACTGAAATCTAATCGAGGGGTTCAGGGTGGTTTACATACAGCATATGAGATAACCAGGAGTGAGGGAGAGACTGGAATCTAATTGAGGGGTTCAGGGTGGTTTACATACTGCATGTGAGATAACCTGGAGGGAGGGAGAGACTGGAATCTAATCGAGGGGTTGGGGGTGGTTTACATACAGCATATGAGATAACCAGGAGCGAGGGAGAGACTGAAATCTAATTGAGGGGTTCAGGGTTGTTTACATACAGCATATGAGATAACCTGGAGGGAGGTAGAGACTGGAATCTAATCGAGGGGTTCAGGGTGGTTTACATACACCATATGAGATACCCAGGAGTGAGGGAGAGACTGAAATCTAATCGAGTGGTTCGGGATGGTTTACATACTGCATCTGAGATGCCCAAGAGTGAGGGGCAGACTGGAATCTCATCGAGGAGTTCAGGGTGGTTTACATGCAGCATATGAGATACCCAGGAGTGAGGGAGAGACTGGAATCTAATCGAGGGGTTCAGGGTGGGTTGCATAAAGCATATGTGATACCCAAGAGTGAGGGAGAGACTGAAATCTAATCGAGGGGTTCAGGGTGGTTTATATACAGCATATGAGATACCAAGATGTGAGGGAGAGACTGTAATCTAACCGAGGTGTTCGGTGTGGTTTATATACAGCATATGAGATACCCAAGAGTGAGGGACTGACTGAAATCTAATCGAGGGGTTGGGGGTGGTTTATATACTGCATATGAGATGCCCAAGAGTGAGGGACAGACTGGAATCTAATCGACGGGTTCAGGGTGGTTTACTTACAGCATATGAGATAACCAGGAGTGAGGGAGAGACTGAAATCTAATCGAGGGTTTCGGGGTGGTTTACATACAGCATATCAGATACCCAGGAGTGAGGGACAGGCTGGAATCTAATCGAGGGGTTCAGGGTGGTTTATTTAGAGCATATGAGATACCCAGGAGTGGGGGAGAGACTGAAATCTAATCGAGGGGTACGGGATGGTTTATATACAGCATATGAGATATCCAAGAGTGAGGGACAGACTGGGATCTAATCGAGGGGTTATGGGTGGTTTATATATAGCATATGAGATAACCAGGAGCGAGGGAGAGACTGGAATATAATCGAGGGGTTCTGGGTGGGTTACATAAAGCATATGTGATTCCCAAGAGTGAGGGAGAGACTGAAATCAAATCAAGGGGTTCAGGGTGGTTTACATACAGCATATCAGATACCCAAGAGTGTGGGACAGACTGGAATCTAATCGAGGGGTTCAGGGTGGTTTATTTAGAGCATATGAGATACCCAGGAGTGAGGGAGAGACTGAAATCTAATTGAGGGGTTCAGGGTGTTTAACATACAGCATATGAGATCCCCAGGAGTGAGGGAGAGACTGAAATCTAATCGAGGGTTTCGGGGTGGTTTATATACAGCATATGAGATAACCTGGAGGGAGGGAGAGACTGGAATCTAATCGAGGGTTTCATGGTGGTTTCCATACAGCATATGAGATAACTAGGAGCGAGGGAGAGACTGTAATCCAACCGAGGGGTTCAGTGTGGTTTACATGCAGCATATGAGATACCCAGAAGTAAGGGAGAGACTGAAATCTAATCGAGGGGTTCGGGGTGGTTTATATACAGCATATGAAATGCCCAAGAGTGAGGGAGAGATTGGAATGTAATCGAGGGGTTCGGGGTGGTTTCTATACAGCATATGAAATGCCCAAGAGTGAGGGAGAGATTGGAATGTAATCGAGGGGTTCGGGGTGGTTTATATACAGCATATGAGATACCCAGGAGAGAGGGAGAGACTGAAATCTAGTCGAGGGGTTTGGGGTGGTTTATATACAGCATATGAATTGCCCAAGAGTGAGGGACATACAGGAATCTAATCGAGGTGTTCAGGGTGGTTTATATACAGCATATGAGATAACCAGGAGCGAGGGAGAGACTGTAATCTAACCGAGGGGTTCGGGGTGGTTTATATACAGCAAATGAGATACCCAAGAGTGAGGAACAGACTGGAATCTAATCGAGGGGTTGAGGGTGGTTTACATGCAGCATAAGAGATACCCAAGAGCGTGTGACAGACCGGAATCTAATCGACCGGTTCAGGGTGGTTTATACACAACATATGAGATACCCAGGAGTGAGGGAGAGACTGAAATCTAATCGAGGGGTTCAGGGTGGTTTATATACAGCATATGAGATACCCAGGAGCGAGGGAGAGACTGAACTCTAACCGAGGAGTTCGGGGTAGTTTATATACATCATATGAGATACCCAAGAATGAGGGAGAGACTGAAATCAAATCGAGGGGTTCAGGCTGGTTTATATACAGCATATGAAATGCCCAAGAGTGAGAGACAGACTGGAATCTAATCGAGGGGTTCAGGGTGGTTTATATACAGCATATGAGATACCCAGGAGCGAGGCAGAGACTGAACTCTAACCGAGGAGTTCGGGGTAGTTTATATGCATCATATGAGATACCCAAGAGTGAGGGAGAGACTGAAATCAAATCGAGGGGTTCAGGCTGGTTTATATACAGCATATGAAATGCCCAAGAGTGAGGGACAGACTGGAATCTAATCGAGGGGTTCAGGGTGGTTTACATACTGCATATGAGATAACCTGTAGGGAGGGAGAGACTGTAATGTAACCGACGGATTCGGGGTGGTTCATATACAGCGTATGAGATACACAAGAGTGAGGGTCAGACTGTAATCTAATGGTGGGGTTCAGGGTGGTTTACATGCAGCATAAGAGATACCCAAGAGCGAGGGGCAGACTGGAATCCAATCGAGGGGTTCAGGGTGGTTTCTACACAACATATGAGATACCCAGGAGTGAGGGAGAGACTGAAATCTAATCGAGGGGTTCGGGGTGGTTTATATACAGCATATGAGATACCCAAGATTGAGGGACAGACTGGAATCTAATTGAGGGGTTCAGGGTGGTTTAGATACAGCATATGAGATACCCAGGAGTGAGGGAGAGACTGAAATCTAATCGAGGAGTTCGTGGTGCTTTATATACAGCATATGAGATACCCAAGAGTGAGGGGCAGACTGGAATCTAATCGAGGGGTTCAGGGTTGTGTATATACAGCATATGAGATACCCAGGAGTGAGGGAGAGACTGGAATCTAATCGAGGGGTTCGGGGTGGTTTATATACAGCATATGAAATGCCCAAGAGTGAGGGATAGATTGGAACATAATCGAGGGTTTCAGGGTGGTTTACATACAGCATATGAGATACCCAGGAGTGAGGGAGAGACTGGAATCTAATCGAGGGGTTCGGGCTGGTTCACATACAGCATATGAGATGCCCAAGAGTGAGGGACAGACTGGAATCTCATCGAGGGTTTTCAGGGTGGTTTATATACAGCATATGAGATACCCAGGAGTGAGGGAGAGACTGTAATCTTACTGAGGGTTTCATGGTGGTTTACATACAGCATATGAGATGCCCAAGAGTGAGGGACAGACTGAAATCTTATCGAGGGGATCAGGGTCGTTTTTATACAGCATATGAGATAACCAGGACCGAGGGAGAGACTGGAATATATTCGAGGGGTTCAGGGTGGGTTACATAAAGCATATGTGATTCCCAAGAGTGAGGGAGAGACTGAAATCAAATCAAGGGGTTCGGGGTGGTTTACATACAGCATATCAGATACCCAAGAGTGTGGGACAGACTGGAATCTAATCGAGGGTTTCAGGGTGGTTTATTTAGAGCATATGAGATACCCAGGAGTGAGGGAGAGACTGAAATCTAATTGAGGGGTTCAGGGTGTTTTACATACAGCATATGAGATACCCAGGAGTGAGGGAGAGACTGAAATCTAATCGAGGATTTCGGGGTGGTTTATATACAGCATATGAGATAACCTGGAGGAAGGGAGAGACTGGAATCTAATCGAGGGTTTCATGGTGGTTTCCATACAGCATATGAGATAACTAGGAGCGAGGGAGAGACTGTAATCCAACCGAGGGGTTCAGGGTGGTTTACATACAGCATATGAGATACTCAGGAGTGAGGGAGAGACTGAAATCTAATTGAGGGGTTTGGGGTGGTTGATATACAGCATATGAGATACCCAAGAGCGAGGGAGAGACTGAAATCTTACTGAGGGGTTCAGGGTGGTTTTCATACAGCATATGAGATACCCAGGAGTGATTGAGAGACTGAAATCTAATCGAGGGTTTCGGGATGGTTTATATACAGCATATGAGATACCCAGGAGTGAGGGAGATACTAAAATCTAATCGAGGGGTTGGGGGTGGTTTATATACAGCATATGAGATGCCCAAGAGTGAGTGAAAGACTGGAATGTAATCGAGGGGTTCAGGGTGGTTTACATACAGCATATGAGATACACAGGAGCGTGGGAGAGACTGAAATCTAATCGAGGGGTTCAGGGTGGTTTACATACAGCATATGAGATAACCAAGAGCGAGGGAGAGACTGGAATCTAATCGAGGGTTTGGGGGTGGTTTACATACAGCATATGAGATAACGAGGAGCGAGGGAGAGACTGTAATCCAACCGAGGGGTTCAGGGTGGTTTACATACAGCATATGAGATACCCAGGAGTGAGGGAGAGACTGAAATCTAATCGAGGGTTTCGGGATGGTTTATATACAGCATATGAGATACCCATGAGTGAGGGAGATACTAAAATCTAATCGAGGGGTTGGGGGTGGTTTATATACAGCATATGAGATGCCCAAGAGTGAGAGACAGACTGGAATGTAATCGAGGGGTTCAGGGTGGTTTACATACAGCATATGTGATACCCAGGAGCGGGGGAGAGACTGAAATCTAATCGAGGGGTTCAGGGTGGTTTACATACAGCATATGAGATACCCAAGAGCGTGGGAGAGACTGAAATCTAACTGAGGGGTTCAGGGTGGTTTACATACAGCATATGAGATACCCAGGAGTGAAGGAGAGACTGAAATCTAATCGAGGGTTCCGGGATGGTTTACATACAGCATATGAGATACCCAGGTGTGAGGGAGATACTGAAATCTAATCGAGGGGTTGGGGGTGGTTTATATACAGCATATGAGATGCCCAAGAGTGAGAGACAGACTGGAATGTAATCGAGGGGTTCAGCGTGGTTTACATACAGCATATGAGATAACCAGGAGCGAGGGAGTGACTGGAATCTAAACGAGGGGTCGGGGGTGGTTTACATACAGCATATGAGACAACCTGGAGCGAGGGGGAGACTGGAATCTAATCGAGGGGTTCAGGGTGGTTTACATACTGCATATGAGATAACCTGGAGGGAGGTAGAGACTGGAATCTAATCGAGGGGTTCAGGGTGGTTTACATACAGCATATGAGATACCCAGGAGTGGCGGAGAGACTGGAATCCAATCGAGGGGTTCAGGATGGATTACATACAGAATATGAGATACCCAGCAGTGAGGGAGAGACTGAAATCTAATCGAGGGGTTCGGGGTGGTTTACATACAGCATATGAGATACCCAGGAGTGAGGTAGAGACTGGAATCTAATCGAGGGGTTCAGGTTGGTTTATATACAGCATATGAGATACCCAGGAGTGAGGGAGAGACTGGAATTAAATCGAGGTGTTTAGGGTGGTTTATATACAGCATATGAGATAACCAGGAGTGACGGAGAGACTGGAATCTAATCGAGGGGTTCAGGGTGGTTTACATACAGCGTACGAGATGCCCAAGAGTGAGGGAGAGTCTGAAATCTAATCGAGGGGTTAGGGGTGGTTTAGATACAGCGTACGAGATGCCCAAGAGTGAGGGACAGACTGGAATCTAATCGAGGGGTTCGGGGTGGTTTACAAACAGCATTTGAGATAACCAGGAGCGAGGTAGAGACTGGAATCCAATCGAGGGGTTCAGGGTGGATTACATACAGCATATGAGATACCCAGCAGTGAGGGAGAGACTGAAATCTAATCGAGGGGTTCGGGGTGGTTTACATGCAGCATATGAGATACCCAGGAGTGAGGTAGAGACTGGAATCTAATCGAGGGGTTCAGGTTGGTTTATATACAGCATATGAGATACCCAGGAGTGAGGGAGAGACTGTAATCTAACCGAGGGGTTCAGGGTGGTTTACATACAGCATATGAGATGCCCAAGAGTGAGGGTCAGACTGGAATCTAATCGAGGGGTTCAGGGTGGTTTACATACAGCATATGAGATACCCAGGTGCGAGGGAGACACTGAAATCTAAGCGAGGGGTTCGGGGTGGTTTACATACAGCATATGAGATACCGAAGAGTGAGGGACAGACTGGAATCTAATCGAGGGGTTATGGGTGGTTTACATACAGCATATGCGATACCCAGGAGTGAGGGAGAGACTGAAATCTAATCGAGGAGTCAGGGGTAGTTTACATACAGCGTATGAGATGCCCAAGAGTGAGGGAGAGACTGGAATCTAATCGTGGGGCTCAGGGTGGTTTACATACAGCATTTGAGATAACCAGGAGCGAGGGAGAGACTGGAATCTAATCGAGGGGTTCAGGATGGATTACATACAGCATATGAGATACCCAGGAGTGAGGGAGAGACTGAAATCTAATCGAGGGGTTCAGGGTGGTTTACATACAGCATATGAGATAACCAGGAGTGAGGGAGAGACTGGAATCTAATTGAGGGGTTCAGGGTGGTTTACATACTGCATATGAGATAACCTGGAGGGAGGGAGAGACTGGAATCTAATCGAGGGGTTGGGGGTGGTTTACATACAGCATATGAGATAACCAGGAGCGAGGGAGAGACTGAAATCTAATTGAGGGGTTCAGGGTTGTTTACATACAGCATATGAGATAACCTGGAGGGAGGTAGAGACTGGAATCTAATCGAGGGGTTCAGGGTGGTTTACATACACCATATGAGATACCCAGGAGTGAGGGAGAGACTGAAATCTAATCGAGGGGTTCGGGATGGTTTACGTACTGCATATGAGATGCCCAAGAGTGAGGGGCAGACTGGAATCTAATCGAGGGGTTCAGGGTGGTTTACATGCAGCATATGAGATACCCAGGAGTGAGGGAGAGACTGGAATCTAATCGAGGGGTTCAGGGTGGGTTACATAAAGCAGATGTGATACCCAAGAGTGAGGGAGAGACTGAAATCTTATCGAGGGGTTCAGGGTGGTTTATATACAGCATATGAGATACCAAGATGTGAGGGAGAGACTGTAATCTAACCGAGGTGTTCGGTGTGGTTTATATACAGCATATGAGATACCCAAGAGTGAGGGACTGACTGAAATCTAATCGAGGGGTTGGGGGTGGTTTATATACTGCATATGAGATGCCCAAGAGTGAGGGACAGACTGGAATCTAATCGACGGGTTCATGGTGGTTTACATACAGCATATGAGATAACCAGGAGTGAGGGAGAGACTGAAATCTAATCGAGGGTTTCGGGGTGGTTTACATACAGCATATCAGATACCCAGGAGTGAGGGACAGGCTGGAATCTAATCGAGGGGTTCAGGGTGGTTTATTTAGAGCATATGAGATACCCAGGAGTGGGGGAGAGACTGAAATCTAATCGAGGGGTACGGGATGGTTTATATACAGCATATGAGATATCCAAGAGTGAGGGACAGACTGGAATCTAATCGAGGGGTTATGGGTGGTTTATATATAGCATATGAGATAACCAGGAGCGAGGGAGAGACTGGAATATATTCGAGGGGTTCAGGGTGGGTTGCATAAAGCATATGTGATTCCCAAGAGTGAGGGAGAGACTGAAATCAAATCAAGGGGTTCAGGGTGGTTTACATACAGCATATCAGATACCCAAGAGTGTGGGACAGACTGGAATCTAATCGAGGGGTTCAGGGTGGTTTATTTAGAGCATATGAGATACCCAGGAGTGAGGGAGAGACTGAAATCTAATTGAGGGGTTCAGGGTGTTTTACATACAGCATATGAGATACCCAGGAGTGAGGGAGAGACTGAAATCTAATCGAGGGTTTCGGGGTGGTTTATATACAGCATATGAGATAACCTGGAGGAAGGGAGAGACTGGAATCTAATCGAGGGTTTCATGGTGGTTTCCATACAGCATATGAGATAACTAGGAGCGAGGGAGAGACTGTAATCCAACCGAGGGGTTCAGGGTGGTTTACATACAGCATATGAGATACTCAGGAGTGAGGGAGAGACTGAAATCTAATTGAGGGGTTAGGTGTGGTTGATATACAGCATATGAGATACCCAAGAGCGAGGGAGAGACTGAAATCTTACTGAGGGGTTCAGGGTGGTTTTCATACAGCATATGAGATACCCAGGAGTGATTGAGAGACTGAAATCTAATCGAGGTTTTCGGGATGGTTTATATACAGCATATGAGATACCCAGGAGTGAGTGAAAGACTGGAATGTAATCGAGGGGTTCAGGGTGGTTTACATACAGCATATGAGATACACAGGAGCGTGGGAGAGACTGAAATCTAATCGAGGGGTTCAGGGTGGTTTACATACAGCATATGAGATAACCAAGAGCGAGGGAGAGACTGGAATCTAATCGAGGGTTTGGGGTTGGTTTACATACAGCATATGAGATAACCAGGAGCGAGGGAGAAACTGTAATCCAACCGAGCGGTTCAGGCTGGTTTACACATAGCATATGAGATAACGAGGAGCGAGGGAGAGACTGTAATCCAACCGAGGGGTTCAGGGTGGTTTACATACAGATTATGAGATACCCAGGAGTGAGGGAGAGACTGAAATCGATTCGAGGGGTTCGGGGTGGTTGATATACAATAAATGAGATACCCAGGAGCGAGGGAGAGACTGAAATCTAACTGAGGGTTTCAAGGTGGTTTACATACAGCATATGAGATACCCAGGAGTGAGGGAGAGACTGAAATCTAATCGAGGGTTTCGGGATGGTTTATATACAGCATATGAGATACCCATGAGTGAGGGAGATACTAAAATCTAATCGAGGGGTTGGGGGTGGTTTATATACAGCATATGAGATGCCCAAGAGTGAGAGACAGACTGGAATGTAATCGAGGGGTTCAGGGTGGTTTACATACAGCATATGTGATACCCAGGAGCGGGGGAGAGACTGAAATCTAATCGAAGGGTTCAGGGTGGTTTACATACAGCATATGAGATACCCAAGAGCGTGGGAGAGACTGAAATCTAACTGAGGGGTTCAGGGTGGTTTACATACAGCATATGAGATACCCAGGAGTGAAGGAGAGACTGAAATCTAATCGAGGGTTCCGGGATGGTTTACATACAGCATATGAGATACCCAGGTGTGAGGGAGATACTGAAATCTAATCGAGGGGTTGGGGGTGGTTTATATACAGCATATGAGATGCCCAAGAGTGAGAGACAGACTGGAATGTAATCGAGGGGTTCAGCGTGGTTTACATACAGCATATGAGATAACCAGGAGCGAGGGAGTGACTGGAATCTAAACGAGGGGTCGGGGGTGGTTTACATACAGCATATGAGACAACCTGGAGCGAGGGGGAGACTGGAATCTAATCGAGGGGTTCAGGGTGGTTTACATACTGCATATGAGATAACCTGGAGGGAGGTAGAGACTGGAATCTAATCGAGGGGTTCAGGGTGGTTTACATACAGCATATGAGATACCCAGGAGTGGCGGAGAGACTGGAATCCAATCGAGGGGTTCAGGATGGATTACACACAGAATATGAGATACCCAGCAGTGAGGGAGAGACTGAAATCTAATCGAGGGGTTCGGGGTTGTTTACATACAGCATATGAGATACCCAGGAGTGAGGAAGAGACTGGAATCTAATCGAGGGGTTCAGGTTGGTTTATATACAGCATATGAGATACCCAGGAGTGAGGGAGAGACTGGAATTAAATCGAGGTGTTTAGGGTGGTTTATATACAGCATATGAGATAACCAGGAGTGACGGAGAGACTGGAATCTAATCGAGGGGTTCAGGGTGGTTTACATACAGCGTACGAGATGCCCAAGAGTGAGGGAGAGTCTGAAATCTAATTGAGAGGTTAGGGGTGGTTTAGATACAGCGTACGAGATGCCCAAGAGTGAGGGACAGACTGGAATCTAATCGAGGGGTTCGGGGTGGTTTACAAACAGCATTTGAGATAACCAGGAGCGAGATAGAGACTGGAATCCAATCGAGGGTTTCAGGGTAGATTACATACAGCATATGAGATACCCAGCCGTGAGGGAGAGACTGAAATCTAATCGAGGGGTTCGGGGTGGTTTACATACAGTATATGAGATACCCAGGAGTGAGGTAGAGACTGGAATCTAATCGAGGGGTTCAGGTTGGTTTATATACAGCATATGAGATACCCAGGAGTGAGGGAGAGACTGTAATCTAACCGAGGGGTTCAGGGTGGTTTACATACAGCATATGAGATGCCCAAGAGTGAGGGACAGACTGGAATCTAATCGAGGTGTTCAGGGTGGTTTACATGCAGCATATGAGATACCCAGGTGCGAGGGAGACACTGAAATCTAAGCGAGGGGTTCGGGGTGGTTTACATACAGCATATGAGGTTCCCAGTAGTGAGGGAGAGACGTAAACATCATTAAGTTAACATATGGTAGTGCCAGCAGATCGGAGGACCCGTGATACATTGATCATTATTGAGATGAGATTGTGTTGGCAACATGAGCTTAACATGACATGAAGTGGAATCAAATCAATGGGTGGTTAATATACAAAATAACATGTAGTTATTTTAATGAGTTAAGGCATGGAATCGAATTGAGGGTTTCAGAGTGGTTTATATACAGAGTAACAGATAGCCCAAGGTGAGTTAAGGCATGGAAACTAATTGACGGGTTCAGAGTGGTTTATATACAGAGTAACAGATAGCCCAGGGTGAGTTATAGTCTGGAATCTAATCAAGGGGTTCAGGCTGGTTTATATACAGACGAACAGATAGCCGCGGGTGAGTTACAGCTTGGAATTTAATCGAGGGGTTCAGTGTGGTTATGTACAGAATAAAAAGATAGCCCGGATTGATTTACAGCCTTGAATCTAGTCAATGGGTTCCCAATTTAAACTCACAGAAGGTCAGTGTTGGATTTGAGAAACCCTTCAATTTGGGATAAGGCCTAGCCTAGCCTAGCCTGATCAACAATGGGTGGTACATATACAAAATAACAGGTAGCCCGGAGTGAGTTAAGGCATGGAGTCTAATTGAGGGGTTCAGAGTGGTTTATATGAGAGAAACATTATATCCAAAACCTGAAAGAGCCCAGCCACTGAATTGTAGATTTGCAGCGTTTGATCAGGCTAGGCTAGGCAATTCAGTGGCTGAGCTCTTTCAGGTTTTGTATATTATGTTTCTCTCATATATTAGGAGCTTGGAAAGTAAGGCAGACTTTACTGGCATATCACATTGTCTCTCCGCATTCACTGCAAACAGGTTCTGGGATATGCATTTTAATCCCCTTCAAAGAGCTGTCTCCATTTCCTATCTCTGCTAGCATCAATGAATGGAAATGGCTTTTGACACATTGCCCCCTCTCCCTTGCTGAAAGTATTCCTGACACAAATCAGTCAGGCAGACATTTTAGATTTGTCCACAGCCACCATTTTATATCAGCAAAACGATGACATTGAGCTTATAAATAAGGAAAAGCAAGAGAGACTGGCAACATCAATGCAGTTTGAAAATATATAAAACATTGAACACGCACACAGAATCACACACAAACAGACATACACAGACAGACAGAATCACACACACACAGATACAGACACCTTCCAGAAGCTGTCTCCATTTCCTACCTTGCAAGGGAATTCATGTTATGATGATGCATTCAAGCAGGACAGTAAACAGCTTTTGAGATTTTCCCCATTGTGATAGAAATCCAGCCCCAATCTGAAACTTGGAGATATGTAACAGAACAGAACTGAAACAGCAGCTTTCTGTGTTCCTGCTCCCAATGTAACATTTGACCATTTAGTTTATCTTGTCTTCGGTCTAACATCCAACAAGGATCACTTCACTGATCCAATAACACATCCCCAGGAGTGAGTTCCAGACTGGAATCTAATTGAGGGGTTTAGGGTTTACATACAGCATATCAGATACCCAAGAGTGAGGGACAGACTGCAATCAAATCGAGGGGTTAGGGGTGGTTTAGATACAGCGTATGAGATGCCCAAGAGTGAGGGACAGACTGGAATCTAATCGACGGGTTCGGGGTGGTTTACATACAGCATTTGAGATAACCAGGAGCGAGGGAGAGACTGAAATCTAATCGAGGGGTTCAGGGTGGATTACATACAGCATATGAGATACCCAGCAGTGAGGGAGAGACTGAAATCTAATCGAGGGGTTCAGGGTGGTTTACATACAGCATATGAGATACCCAGGAGTGAGGGACAGACTGAAATCTAATCGAGGGGTTCAGGGTGGTTTACATACAGCATGTGAGATACCCAGGAGTGAGGGAGAGACTGAAATCTAATCGAGGGGTTCAGGGTGGTTTACATACAGCATATGAGATAACCAGGAGCGAGAGAGAGACTGGAATCTAATCGAGGGGTTGGGGGTGGTTTACATACAGCATATGAGATAACCAGGAGCGAGGGAGAGACTGGAATCTAATTGAGGGATTCAGGGTGGTTTGCACACTGCATATGAGATAGCCTGGAGGGAGGTAGAGACTGGAATCTAATCGAGGGGTTCAGGGTGGTTTCACACAGCATATGAGATACCCAGGAGTGAGGGAGAGACTGAAATCTAATCGAGGGTTCGGGATGGTTTATATACAGCATATGAGATGCCCAAGAGTGAGGGAGAGACTGAAATCTAATCGAGGGTTTCAGGGTGGTTTACTTACAGCATATGAGATACCCAGGAGTGAGGGAGAGAGTGAAATCTAATCGAGGGGTTCGGGGTGGTTGATATACAGCATATGAGATGCCCAAGAGTGAGGGGCAGACTAGAATCTAATTGAGGGGTTCAGGGTGGTTTACATGCAGCATATGGGATACCCAAGAGTGAGGGAGAGACTGGAATATAATCGAGGGGTTCAGGGTGGTTTACATACTGCATATGAGATAACCTGGAGGGAGGGAAAGACTGAAATCTAATGGAGGGGTTCAGGCTGGTTTATATACAGCGTATGAGATACCCAGATGTGAGGGAGAGATTGTAATCTAACCGAGGGGTTCGGGGTGGTTAAAATACAGCATATGAGATACCCAAGAGTGAGGGACAGACTGGAATCTAATCGAGGGGTTCAGGATGGTTTATATACAGCGTATGAGACACCCAGGAGTGAGGTAGAGACTGTAATCTAACCGAGGGGTTCAGGGTGGTTTACATACTGCATTTGAGATAACCAGGAGCGAGGGAGTGACTGGAATCTAATCGAGGGGTTCAGGGTGGATTACATACAGCATATGAGATACCCAGATGTGAGGGAGAGATTGTTCTCTAACCGAGGGGTTCGGGGTGGTTTATATACAGCATATGAGATACCCAAGAGTGAGGGAGAGACTTGAATCTAATTGAGGGGTTCAGGGTGTTTCACATACTGCATATGAGATAACCTGGAGGGAGGGAGAGACTGGAATCTAATCGAGGGGTTGGGGTTAGTTTACATACAGCATATGAGATACCCCGGAGTGAGGGAGAGACTGAAATCTAATCGAGGGGTTCGGGATGGTTTATATACAGCATATGAGATGCCCAAGAGTGAGGGGCAGACTGGAATCTAATCGAGGGGTTCAGGGTGGTTTATTTAGAGCATATGAGATACCCAGGAGTGAGGGAGAGACTGAAATCTAATTGAGGGGTTCAGGGTGGTTTTCATACAGCATATGAGATACCCAGGAGTGAGGGAGAGACTGAAATCTAATCGAGGGGTTCGGTGTGGTTTATATACAGCATATGAGATAACCAGGAGCGAGGGAGAGACTCGAATCTAACTGAGGGGTTCAGGGTGGTTTACATACAGCATATGAGATAACCTGGAGGGAGGGAGAGACTGGAATCTAATCGAGGGGTTCATGGTGGTTTACATACAGCATATGAGATAACTAGGTGCGAGGGAGAGACTGTAATCCAACCGAGGGGTTCAGGGCGGTTTACATACAGCATATGAGATAGCCAGGAGTGAGGGAGAGACCGAAATCTAATCGAGGGGTTCGGGGTGGTTTATATACAGCATATGAGATACCCAGAGGCGAGGGAGAGACTGAAATCTAACTGAGGGGTTCAGGGTGGTTTACATACAGCATATGAGATACCCAGTAGTGAGGGAGAGACTGAAATCTAATCGAGGGTTTTGGGATGGTTTATATACAGCATATGAGATACCCAGGAGTGAGGGAGATACTGAAATCTGATCGAGGGGTTGGGGGTGATTTATATACAGCATATGAGATGCCCAAGAGTGAGAGACAGACTGGAATGTAATCGAGGGGTTCAGGGTGGTTTACATACAGCATATGAGATACCCAAGAGCGAGGGAGAGACTGAAATCTAATCAAGGGGTTCAGGGTGGTTTACATACAGCATATGAGATAACCAGGAGCGAGGGAGAGACTGGAATCTAATTGAGGGGTTCAGGGTGGTTTACATACTGCATATGAGATAACCTGGAGGGAGGGAGAGACTGCAATCTAATCGAGGGGTTGGGGGTGGTTTACATACAGCATATGAGATAACCAGGAGCGAGGGAGAGACTTGAATCTAATTGAGGGGTTCAGGGTGTTTCACATACTGCATATGAGATAACCTGGAGGGAGGGAGAGACTGGAATCTAATCGAGGGGTTGGGGTAGTTTACATACAGCATATGAGATACCCCGGAGTGAGGGAGAGACTGAAATCTAATCGAGGGGTTCGGGATGGTTTATATACAGCATATGAGATGCCCAAGAGTGAGGGGCAGACTGGAATCTAATCGAGGGGTTCAGGGTGGTTTACATGCAGCATATGAGATACCCAGGAGTGAGGGAGAGACTGTAATCTAATCGAGGGGTTCAGGGTGGTTTATATACAGCATATGAGATACCAAGATGTGAGGGAGAGAGTGTAATCTAATCGAGGGGTTCAGGGTGGGTTACATAAAGCATATGTGATACCCAAGAGTGAGGGAGACTGAAATCTAATCGAGGGGTTCAGGGTGGTTTATATACAGCATATGAGATACCAAGATGTGTGGGAGAGAGTGTAATCTAACCGAAGGGTTCGGGGTGGTTTATATACAGCACATGAGATACCCAAGAGTGAGGGACTGACTGAAGTCTAATCGAGGGGTTGGGGGTGGTTTATATACAGCATATGAGATGCCCAAGAGTGAGGGACAGACTGGAATCTAATCGAGGGTTTCAGGGTGGTTTACATACAGCATATGAGATAACCAGAAGTGAGGGACAGACTGGAATCTAATCGAGGGGTTATGGGTGGTTTACATACAGCATATGAGATATCCAAGAGTGAGGGACAGACTGGAATCTAATCGAGGGGTTATGGGTGGTTTATATACAGCATATGAGATAACCAGGAGCGAGGGAGAGACTGGAATCTAATCGAGGGGTTCAGGGTGGTTTACATACAGCATATGAGATACCCTGGAGTGAGCGAGAGACTGAAATCTAATCGAGGGGTTCTGGGTGGTTTACATACAGCATATGAGATAACCCAGAGCGAGGGAGAGACTGGAATCTAATCGAGGGATCGGGGGTGGTTTACATACAGCATATGAGATAACCAGGAGCGAGGGAGAGACTGGAATCTAATCGAGGGGTTCAGGGTGGTTTACATGCTGCATATGAGATAACCTGGAGGGAGGTAGAGACTGTAATCTATTCGAGGGGTTCAGGGTGGTTTACATACAGCATATGAGATACCCAAGAGTGAGGGACAGACTGGAATTAAATCGAGGTGGTTGGGGTGGTTTATATACAGCATATGAGATAACCAGGAGCGAGGGAGAGACTGGAATCTAATCGAGGGGTTCAGGGTGGTTTACATAAAGCATATGTGATACCCAAGAGTGATGGAGAGACTGCAATCTAATCGAGGGGTTAGGGGTGGTTTAGATACAGCGTATGCGATGCCCAAGAGTGAGGGACAGACTGGAATCTAATCGAGGGGTTCTGGGTGGTTTACAAACAGCATTTGAGATAACCAGGAGCAAGGGAGAGACTGGAATCCAATTGAGGGGTTCAGGGTAGATTACATACAGCATATGAGATACCCAGCAGTGAGGGAGAGACTGAAATCTAATCGAGGGGCTCAGGGTGGTTTACATACATCATATGAGATACCCAGGAGTGAGTTAGAGACTGGAATCTAATCGAGGGGTTCAGGGTGGTTTACATACAGCATATGAGATACCCAGGAGCGAGGTAGAGACTGGAATCTAATCGAGGGGTTCGGGATGGTTTATATACAGCATATGAGATGCCCAAGAGCGAGGGGCAGACTGGAATCTAATCGAGGGGTTCAGGGTGGTTTTGCATTACAGTGCAGTACAGGCCCTTCGGCCCTCGATGTTGCGCCGCCCTGTCATACTAACCTGAAGCTCATCACACCTACACTATTCCATGTACGTCCATATGCCTGTCCAATTACAGATCAGTTAGTCTGACAGCAGTGGGAGGGAAATGATTGGGAACAATTCTGAGGGACAAGATGTATCAACATTTGGAAAGGCAGGAATCGATTAGGGAAATTCATCATAGATTTAGTAGAGGAAGGTTCTGTCCCATGAATTCAGATGAGTGGTGTCTAAAAACATTGATGAGGGCAGTGCAGATGATGTGGGTTGCATGGAGTTCATTAAAACACTTGACAAGGTCCCACATGGAAGGCTGGTCCAAAAGGGAAGAGTCCATGGGATCCGAGGCAAGTTGGCAAATTGGATCCCAAATTGGAGGGTTGTTAGTGATGAGAAGCCTTTCACCAGTGGGTGTACCATAGGGATCTGTGCAGGAACTATCGCTGTTTATTATGTACATTAATAACTCGGATGTGAAAGCAGAAGGCATCATTATCAGGTTTGCAGATCACATGAAAGGTGAGGGTGTTGTTCACAGTGAGGGGGATGGTCTCAGGCTGCAGTCTGAAGGTTGAGGCTGGGACAGAATTTCAAGACAGTCATTTCAATCGACAAGGCAGGCAAGAGCACAGCAGGAAATGAGGGAAAACCGATGAACTAAGCTGCATTTATTTTGATGGAAACGGTCTGACAGGGAAAGAGCATGAACCCAACGCATGGATGGGAGCATGGGACTGGGATGCTTTAGGTATTACAGAAACACAGCTGAGGGAGGGACAGGAATGGCAGCTCAATGTTCCAGGGGACAGATGCAACAGGAAGGATAAAAGGGGAGGCAAGTGAGGTGGGGGAGTGGAGGTTTAGATTCGTGAAAACATAACTGCAGCACTTAGAGAAGATATTCCTGGGGATCGCCCAGTGAAGATATACGAGTGGAACTGAGAAATAAGAATGGGTCATCAGTTTGATATGACTGCATTACAGGCCCCCAATAGTCAGCGGGAAATTGAGCAACAAATTTGTCGGGACATCTCAGATATTTGTAAGAATGATAAGGCTGTAACGGTCAGGGAGTTTAACTTTCTAAACCGAGACTGAGACTGACAAAATGTTCTGAGGTTGGATGGGAGGGATTTGTTCAATGTGTTCAAGAAAACTGGATCAGTCAATATGTAAATGACCCAACTGGAGAAAGAGGTAAAACCTGACTTCCTTTTAGGAAGCAAGGTAGGGAAAAGTGCTTGAGATGTTAGTGGGGGAGCATTTTGGAAAAGTCAACACAATTATATTAGTTTGAAAATAGCTATGGACAATTGATAGGCCTAGTCCACAAGTTAAAGTTCAAAATAGGCCTTGCCCCAATCCAGAAGGTATTAGTCAAGAGATTTTAAAAGTTAATATTTGGAGGCTGTTTGCATGTAAAGGGACCTCAGACATATGGGAAGCTTTCAAAAGAAAGAAAATGAGAGTTCAGGGCCAGCATATTCCTGTTAGTGTGTACAAAAATACCGACACAAGTAGGAAATACTGGATGAATGGGAATATTGAGGTTATCGACAAGAAGAAGTGGGCACATGTCATATATAGCCAGCTGGATTAAGATAATCCCTTGAACATTGCGGGCGGAATAATACACTTATGAGGGAAATCAAGAGAGCCCAAAGGGGACCTGAGAAAGCTTTGGCAAACAAGGTTTCAGGAAAATGCATAGAAATTCTACAAGAATATTAAGAAAAAAGATTAACTCTGGATAAAATGTGGCCCCTTAAAGATCAATGGTGCCATCAATGTGTGGAATCACAGGAGATGGGTGACATCTTAAACAAAAAAAGTTACATTACAACTTACTGTGGACAAAGGCTAGGGAAGTCAGGGAAATAAACAGTGATATCTTCAAAAGAGTCCACATTACAGAGCAGGAGGTGCTAGAGGATTTAAAATCCATTAAAAAAGACAATTTCTGGGATCTAATCAAGTTTGTCCCTGGATATTGGAGGAAGTTAGGGACGAAACTAAGGAGTCCCTCACAGAGATATTTCTATCACTGAGCCACAGGAGATGAGCTGGGAGCCTGGAGGGTAGCTAATGTTCTGCCAGTATTTAAGAAAGCTGCAACAGAAAGGCAGAGACCTAAAGATCAATTTTCTCGATGTCAGTCGTGCGAATGTTGTTGGAAGCGTTTCTGCTGGACAGGGGTTACATGCATTTCAGAAAGTAAGGACTGATTCCGGATGGTCAGCACAGCTTTGTGCATACGAAGTCATGTCTCACAAATGAATTGAATTTGCTGAAGAGGTGACCAAGAAGATAGACAGAATATAGGACTCATTGTTTGTAGGTTTGTGGATAATAACATCCGTGATATTATTACACGGTATGTAATAATAATAATAACATCCGGGCATGGAATACAGTTATCAAAGGGGCTCTTGAATAATAGGGATAGTGCGACAAGGAATTAAAGATGGCGTTTAATTCAGGTGTTGGATTTAGTTAAGACAAACCAGGGAGGACTAACACAGTTAATGGTAGGGCCCTGGGCAGTGTTGTCAAACAGAAAGAGACCAAGGGGCTAGAGTTACATTGTTCCTTGTAAGTGGTATTACAGGTGGACAGGGTGGTGAATGCAGCATTAGGCTCACTTGCCCTCATGGGTCACAGCATTGAGGACATGAATTGAGACACCATGATACGGCTGTATCTGACATTGCTGGGTCCCCAGTTGGAGTACTGCGTAGAATTCTGATCATCCCGATTTAGGAAGCATTTTTCTGAAACTGTATACGGAGCAAAGATTGACGAAGACGTTACAGATACTGGAGGGTGTGACTTACAAGGAGAGGCTAGATAAGCTGGAAAGCAAAATGGGGGGAAAAGATAGATCTGAGAAAAGGTTAAGGAGAATCCAAAGAGATCCTGCAGCACACAAGTATGAAAAAGCACCGTTAGAGACAATAGGGCCCCTCATCTGTGGAACCACATGAGATGGGTGAGATTCAAAATGAATATTTCATTTCAAAGCATATTGTGGATAAAGACTAGGAAACATAGGGAAAGAAACAGTGATGTATTGAAAAGAGTTCCCCACTACAGAAGAGGTGGTGTTAGAGGTCTTAAAACACAAAGGTAGATTAAAAACTCAGGTCCTGAACAAGTATATCCCAGCACATTGTAGCAACGTAGTGGCGGTTACCACGGCAGAGATATTTGTATCATTGTCTTTCATATTTCCATTGGGTGTAGTGGTTGAGGGGTGACCTGATAAAGGTTTATAAAACCATGAGGGATATACATAAGGTGAATTGCCAAGATCTTTACCCCAGGGTAGGGGAGTCCATAACTAAAGGGCATAAATGTGAGGTGGGAGAGGAAAGAGTTAAAAGGGACAGGAGGAGAACATTTCTCACATAGAAGATGGTGCACATATTGAATGAAGTGCCAGGGAAATGGCAGAGAAAAGTACATTAAAACGCGTGAAAAACACTTGGGCACGTACACGGAGAAGAGAAGGTTTGAAGTGATACGCGTCAAATTCAGGCAAAAGCAACTCTTTCAGGGACATTGGTCAGTATGGATTAGTTGGATCAAACTAAAGGTTCTGATTCAGTTCTGTTTCGTTCTGTCATTGCAGGAGGAGACTACTGAGATAAGGCATGTTGTAGAGACTGAAGCAAGTTGCAGAGTTCGGGATGTTAGTATGGAATGCAGTAGATTTCAAACATATGGAGGGACTATAGAGACTGGAGGAGGTCACAGGGACAGGAACTTTTATAGGAGTTACAAATTATCGATTACATCGGACCACGAGACATGCCAGAGATACAGGGTTGGAGGGAGAACACAGAACAGAAAGATCCCAGCCAGCATTACCACCCTCTCATGGGAGGCCTGCTTTCCCCACTGTGCTGCTGATGCTCAGTAAGACAGCACAGGCCTGGATTGATAGCTGTGACACTCCTAATGCTGTCTTAGTACAACAAAACTCACTGTAGGGGCGGTGATTGAGACAGGGATGTGTCTGTACTGTGCTCCCCCTCCAGCACTATATCCATGTCATGTCTTGTTAGCTGATGTTTGTAGCCTTCTCATTGCTCTATGCTCTGTGCACTGTGAGTGATCTTACCTCACTGCAGGATTTATTGAAGGCTCCACATCTCCCTCCCCTTTGTCTCTCTGGCTGACCAACCATCTTCAAAGAGGTGATGGACTAGACACCCAGAAGCTGGGAAGTATACTGAGTCAGGAACTTCCTGAGTACCTACAGGAGACAGAGAAACAGAGAGAATGGCAAATTGGACCTGTGCAGTAAGGGCTACACACGCCAATAGGCCCTGAGTCCCACAGAGATCTGGAAAATCCCAGGCTCCATCCCTGGCCTGTGCTGCCTCATCGCTCTGGATTGGAGAATTCCGTTGGCTCAGGATCTAAAGTAACTGCAAGAGCGCGAGACGCTGACAGAGGCAGCAATTAGACCCACACAGTTAGGGATACCGCATGGAGACAGACTGAGTGATATATCATCGGAGTGGTGGAAGGTATCAGGCTCAAACAATTGTGTGGGAAGAAGGGGTTCTGCTTCATGATGCCCTGGTATCCGTGCTCAGGGATGAGTAACCTGTGAGCGGGCGAAGTGATATCCGAGTGGTATTATTGATAGAGCATGTATTTAAGACCTCAGCTAATATTCATGGCAGGCTGGTTTGAATCCCACCATCTGAAATGGTGGAATTTGAAATCAATAATTATAAACATAATAATTAATAATCCATAAAAGCATGAAACCATTGCTGATATACAAAAAAATCCAAACACCTGTCCTTTTGAGAAGATCATCTGCCATTCTCACGTGGTCTGCACAACATAAACAGAGCAAAGTGTTTCCCTCACAATGACCCTCTGAAATGGATAAGCAAGTTACTCAGTTCAAGGGCAGCTAGGGCTGGGCAACAAAGGCTGGTCAGCCATAGACACCTATATCCCCCGAGTGAATAAAAACAATCCCATTGCACTGGGTCCCACTGGAACAATGATGGGACCAGTGTCCCTGCCAATCATGTCGGTAGGTTTATGGACAAGGCTGTAACCTGACAGAGAGGATGCAGGGACAGTGTTCAGGTGAAAGGAGCTTTCCAAATCCAAAGAGAAAAGGTGAAGCATCGGAACAGCATGGGGATGTGGCTGAAGACAAGCAGAAAGGAACAGGAAGGGACAGAGTTTAAATAAAACTGTACATCAGTGAATAGGTTTGTGACAGGAGATTGTGGGAAAGAATAAATCATGGTATTTTTGGAATGGACAAAGTCTCTGCAATAAAGTAGATGGATTTGTGCCACAGATGAAAGAGATTCAGACACCAGGATGATGGGGTTACAGGGTGAACAAAAGGTGGAACATAAATATTCAATAGTTCACAAACTTGCAGAAATTCAGGCAAAATGGACAACGCTAACAATAATGGATTATAAAGGTATTACAGAGAAAGTATTTGGCCTCAGATTATGAAGTAGAGTCAGTCTGAATGTAAATTGTGGCTACTACGTGCCAAGGACACAAGCAGCAGAACAATTTTAGGCCACCTAACAACATTTCATTGCTAATCACTGCATTAAGCAGGAATTCATTGGAATTTTTAAAAAAGCATTATGATAATTTTGGGACATTTCAATATTCGTATAATCAGGGTCAGTCACACTGACAAGAGTGATATTGGAAGAGGAGTTCAGAGATTTTTTTGTTTTTCTTTGAATAACACATTGTGCAAGTGGCTAGGGATGTAACTATCTCAGATTGACCGTTGTGCGATGAAACTTAGTGAATGAGTAATGTCATCTGCAGAGTTCCTCTGGGAAATTGTGATAAAGTGCAGTTTAAAGGAATATAAAGTTTTCAAGTGAATCAGAGAAAGGACAAGGTACAACTGGAAACAAAAGTCGCCGATTACATGAGTTTGAGAACTGACCAAGGTAAACAGGCGAAACAGACTGAAACATATGTCTGTAAATGAACAGTGGAAAACATTTGAAGGAACAGTATAAATCACTCAACAAAAGGATATTGAAACAGACAAAACCTCAGCAAGAAATTCACACCCGGCCCTCACTCAGGACAAAATGGATCAAATTAGATTATCAGGCGTAGAAGATCACCGAAAGTCCTTAACATCCTGAATGAGAGTGCTCTAGCAGTAAGTTTTAAAAGGATTGCAAAGAGTCTGCTAGCAGGAGGAAGTCAGTTGGAAAGGGAATCATTGTCAGGGTTTAATGATACGATAGGAACAGGGAGAGGTGAAGGTGCTGGAGGTGGTGAGAGCATTACAGAGAGTGGCCAGGACCTGAACGGTGTTACAAAACCAATGTCTTGTACAGCCAAAACATGACATCGCAACTCCTACTCTCAATGCTCTGCCCAGTGAAGGTAACCATCCCAAACGCCTGATTCACCAGCCTGTCTACCTGTGACACCATTTTCAAAAATCTGTGTACCTACGTCCCTGGGTCACAGATTGACCACACAATCCAGGGCCCGAACATTAACTGTGCAAGTCCCACCCTGGTTTGTTTCACCACAATGGAACACTGCACATTTATCTAATTAAACTCCATCTGCTATTCTTCAGCCCACTATCCCATCAGTACTGTTCATCCTGTTGTATCACAGATAACCTTCTTCACTGTCCACTTTACCACCAATTTCAGTGTCACCCAAAAGACTTACTTACCAGGAAACCAATATCCCCATCCAAACCATTTGTCCGAATGACAAACAACAGTGGACCCACTCCACCGCTGGTCATATGCCTCCAGTCAGAAAAAGCAACATGTCTCCCATCACCGTCTGTCTCCTACCATCAAGCCAATTTTGCATCCAGTTGACTAGCTCCTCCTGAATGCCATATCCATTTGCATTGCTCTGAGCTTATTACTCAGTTCACCACATGGAAGGTAGAACACAGAATAGTACAGCATAAAACCCTTCGGCCATGATGTCATGGTTTGGAGGATCTGAGCTACAGGGAGAGGCTGAACAGGCTGGGGCTGTTTTCCCTGGAGCGTCGGAGGCTGAGGGGTGACGTTATAGAAGTTTACAAAATTATGAGGGGCATGGATAGGGTGAATAGGCAAAGTCTTTTCCCTGGGGTCCGGGAGTCCAGTACTAGTGGGCATAGGTTTATGGTGAGAGGGGAAAGATATAAAAGACACCTAAGGGGTAACTTTTTCCACGCAGAGGGTGGTACGTGTATGCAATGAGCTGCCAGAGGATGTGGTGGAGGCTGGTACAATTGCAACATTTAAGAGGCATTTGGATGGGTATATGAATAGGAAGGGTTTGGAGGGATATGGGCCGGGTGCGGGCAGGTGGGACTAGATTTGGTTGGGATATCTAGTCGGCATGGATGGGTTGGACTGAAGGGTCTGTTTCCATGCTGTACGTCTCTATGACTCTATGGCTATAAGATCAAACTAACTACGCACCCTTCATTCTACGATCATCCATGTGCCTATCCAAGTGTCTATTAAATGTACCTAATGTATCTAGTTTTACTATCACAGCGGGCAGTCCATTCCACCCAACTGCCACTCTGTGTAAAAAAAACCTACCTGACATCTTCCCCTTAACTACCCTCCAATCACCGTAAAATTATGCCACCTCATAATAGCCATTTAAGCCATGCGAAAAAGAAGTCTCAAGCTATTCACTGTCTGTGCCTCACACCATCTTGGTCACCTCGACCAAGTTGCCCCCCACCCTTCTTCACACCAATGAGAAAAGCCTTACCTCCCTCAAGTCATTTTGCTATCATCCATGTGCCTATCCAAGAGTCTGTTAAAATGTCCTGCTACACCCACGCACCACTCTCTGTGTAAAGAACCTACATCTGAAATCTCCCCTTACCCATCTTTCAATCACCTTACATTTTTGTCCCCTTGTACCATTTATGCCATGGGATAAAGAGGTCTCTCACTGTTCACTCTATCTTTGCCTCACACCATCTTGTTTGCCTCTGCCAAATCACACCACACTCTTCTTCACTCCAATGAGAAAAGCCTTAGCTCTCTCAACCTTTCTTCATAAGACATGCTCTCCAGTCTAGGCAGCATCCTGGTAAATCTCCTCTTTACCCTCTCTAAAGCTTCCACATCCTTCCTGTAATGAGGGAACTGAACTGAACACAATATTCCAAGTGGGGTCCAACCAGGGCTCTATCGAACTGCAGCATAACCTCACGGCTTTAAAACTCAATCCCCAGCGGATAAAAGTCAACACAATATATTCCTTCTTAACAAACCTATCAGCTTAGGTGGCAAATTTGAGGGATCTATGGACATGGAACCCAAGATCCCTCTGTTCCTCCACATTGCCAAGGTTCCCGCCTTTAACCCTGTAACCTAAAATCAAGTTCGACCATCCTAAATGAATCACTTCACATTTTTCCACACTGAACTCAATATGCCACTTCTCAGTCCGGCTCTGCATCCTGTCAATGTCCCGTTGCAACCTACAACCGACCTGCACACTATCCACCACTCCACCAGCCTTCATGACATTGGCAAACTTACTAACCCACTCTTCCACACCCACGTCCAAGTCATTTATAAAAGTCACAAAAAAGCAGCATTCCCAGAACTGATCCCTGCAGAACACAACTGGTCAGAGAGCTCCATGCTGAATGCTTTCCATCTTTCATCACCCTCTGTCTTCTGTGAGCCAGGAATTCTGTATCCAGACAGACAGGTTTCCCTGTCTCCCGTGCCTCTGTAATTTCTGAATGAGCCATAAACGTGTGTTGTAACATTCTCGAAGGATTCAATAAGATTGGTGAGGAATGACCTGCCCCTTACAAAGCCAGGCTGACTGTCTCTAATCAAACTATGATTCACAAATGATGTCTCTCAGAGTCCTCCTCAATAATCTGCACACCACAGACGTAAGACTGACAGGTCTGTAATTCCCAAGATTATCCCTATTATCTTTCCTGAATAAGGGACTAACATTTTCCTGCCTCAAGTCATGTGGTACGTCTCCAGTGGACAGTGAGGGTGCAAAAGTCATCACCAAAGATGCAACAATCTCTTCCCTCGCTTCCTGTAGTAACTTTGTACATATCCCTTCGGGTGCAGCAGATTTATTTATTCTTATGTTTTACAAAATTCTCAGCACATCCTCCTTCTTAACATCAATCTGTAAACATGTATCAGTCCTTTTCATGCTGTCCTCACAAATGACAATGTCCGTCTCAGTAGTAAATACTGAGGCATAATGTTTATTACGGGCATCCCCTACCTCCTCCGACTCCAGACGCAAGTTCCTTCCACTATCCCTAATCAGCCTTACCCTCACTCTGGCCATCCTCTTGTTCCACATGTAAGTGGAGAATGCCTTACGGTTTTCCTTAATCCTTCCCAACAAAGCTTTTTTCATGCCCCCTTCGACCTGTCCTAAGTACATTCTTCAGTTCTTTCCTGGTACCTTCAGAGAATCCCTACAGTGTGGAAACAGGCGATTTGGCCCAACAACTCCAGACCAACCATCCAAAGAGATCCCCCCCCACCCCCCCGAGACTCATTCCCCTACCATATTACTCTACATTTTCCCTGACTAAAGTGCCAAACCTACACCTCCTTGAACACTCTGGGTAATTTAGCACGGCTGAGTCACCTAATCTGCTTTGGTGGAAAGCAGAGCACCGGGAGGAAACACATGCAGACGATGGGAGAACATGCAAACTCCACATGCAGTCGCCAAGGGCTGGAATTAAAATCAGGTCCCTGGTGCTATGAGGCAGCAGTGTTAACCACGGAGACACCATGCTGCCCCATGTAACCCTTTAGAGGTCTTTTTAATGCTTGATTCCTCAACCTTATGTCAGCTTTCTTCTTCCTCTTGACTAGATGTTCTATATCCCTTGGAACCTTGTCAAATGCTTTGCTGAACTGCATGTGGACAACATTGACTGCTCTACATTCATCTATCTCTTGGAAACCTCCTCATTCCTGATGAAGGGCTCTGGCCTGAAATGTCGGTTTTCCTGCTCCTTGGATGCTGCCTGACCTGCTGTGCTTTTCCAGCAACACCCTCTCAACTCTGATCTTCAGTATCTGCAGACCTCACTGTCTCCACCTCCTCGAAGAGTCCACCTGGTTTGTGAAACATTGTTATCCACCCACAAAGCCATGCTGAATATCTCGAATCAGCCCTTGCCCTTCCGGATATACGTAGCTTCTTTCACTCAGAAGCTCCTCCAACAACTTACCTATCATTGGGCTGTAATTTTCTCCCTTTTCCCTGCAGCTCTAAAGTGATGGAACAGCATTAGTCTCCCTCCAGTCTTCCGATGACTCACTGTGTCTGTTGAAAATGTAAATATCTCTGTTAGGGACACTGCAATCTCTTCCCTAGCTTCCCACAATGTTCCAGGATCGATCTAATGAGCTAGATTAGATTTAGGTTACATTACAGCGTGGAAACAGGCCCTTCGGCCCAACAAGTCCACACCGACCCGCCGAAGCCCAACCCACCCATGCCCCTACATTTACCCCTTACCTAACACTACGGGCAATTTAGCATGGCCAATTCATCTGACGTGCACATCTTCGGACTGTGGAAGGAAACCGGAGCACCCGGAGGAAACCCACGCAGACACAGGGAGAACGTGCAAACTCCACACAGTCAGTCGTCTGAATCGGGAATTGAACCCGGGTCTCAGGCGCACGAGGATTGATCGACCGTTATTTGTTTTAAGATTCCAGCACTTTCTCTTCTCTGTTGAGGATTCTTTACAAGAAATCACTATTTATTTCCCCAAGTTCCAGCGCTTCCACCTCTTTCTCCGCAGTAAATACTGATAGGAGTGTTTTGTGTAATATCTCACCCATCTCCTCTGGTTACACATATAGGTGACTTCATTGATCTTTAACGGGCCCTATTCTCTAGCAGGTTACTCTTTAGTCCTTCTTAAAACTTTTGCAAAGGCTTCTGAAAATTCAAATTATCCATATCCTCCGTACCATCACACATCTCCTACACCCTTATTTACTCAGTCATTTATATTCATAATAACAAATAAAATCCAACATGCTCAAGAACAAATTCTTTGTATAAAATGTGCTTCTAAGGATCCAGTTATTGCATATTGACATATCCTTTCTAACATTTCAGCATGCTCCTGACTTAGATTAGATTACTTATAGTGTGGAAGCAGGTCCTTCGGCCCAACAAGTCCACATCGACCCGCCGAAGCGCACCCACCCAGTCCCATTCTCCTACAATTACCCCTGCACCTAACATTAGGTGGCATTTAGCATGACCAATTCACCTGACCTGCACATTTTTGGATTTTGGAAGGAAACCGGAACACCCGGAGGAAACCGACGCAGACACGGGGAGAATGTGCAAACTCCACACAGTCAGTCGCCTGAGGCGGGAATTGTACGAATGTCTCTGGCGCTGTGAGGCAGCAGTGCTAACCACTGTGCCACCATGCCGCCCATACTGTCAGGCTAACAGTAATTGGTTTCACATTGGCAACAAAAAGGGTTGTGGGAGTTCTTGTTTATCAATATGAAAAAGGTAGCTCACAGAGTTAGCAGGTAATAGAGAAGTCAAATCAAATGCTGGTATTTATTACAAATGGAATGGCGTCTAAAAATAGGGAGATCTAGGGTAAGGTACAAGTCAGACCACACTTAGAACATTATGAGCAGTCTGAGTGCCCTAAGGAACGACATTGTCACATTGGAGGCAAGCCAGAGAAGGGTCACTCGTCTGAACCTGAGAATGGAGGGATTTTCTAATGAGGTGGTGAAGATTGAGGTTGAACCCATTGACGTTCAGAAAACATGAGAGAGAAGTTGAATGAAACATTCAAGATGCTGGGGGGCTTTGACAGGTTAGATGCTGGGAAGTTAGAAAGCAGAACAGTAGAGCACAGTAATAGGCCCTTCGGCCGCCATGGCTGTGCTGTCCATGATGTTATTCTAAACTAGTCCCATCTGCCTGCACATAGTCCATATCCCTCTATTCTCTGGCTGTTCATGTTTCTGTCCAATTGCCACTTCAATGCTTTGCTCATATTTCTGCTTCTTCGACCTCACTCAGTAACTTCTACTCTCTATGTTAAAAATAAACGTGCCTCACACATCTCGTTTAAACTTCCTCTTTCTCACCTTAAACCTAAGTGCGCTACTATTAGAAACTTACTCACTGGAAAAGAGATTCTGACTATCCACATTATCTGTCCCTGTCATAATTTTATTTTCCTGACCTCCCACTTGTACTGCTTAAACTCAATTTGCCATTTATCTGCACGTCATTCCTACTGATCTGTAACCTCCTGCAACCTTAGTTATCCTTGCTCATTAACCCCAACTCCATCAATTTTCATGTCATCTGCAATAATTATCTTTGTCACTTCCTTTCGTTTCAATGATTTGAGAATCTGAAACCAGAGGGCAGAAAATTCCAGCAAGGGCTCAACCATTTAAGATGGAGATGAGGAGGAATGTCTTCACTCAGAGGGTAGTGACTCTGTGGGAATTCCTGACTGCAGAGGGCTGTCGAGGCTGGGTCATTCAGAATATTTACAACAGACTTGGTCAGATTTTAATTAATCAGGGAAACAAGGGTTTTGTGGAAAAGGTAGGTAAATAGAGTGGAGGATCATCAGATCAACCATGACCTGACTGAAGGGCAGAGCGTCCTCAATCTCATGGTCTGAAGTCAAACTCACTATGTCCTGCATAACATTATGGGTCTCTGCTCACAAAACTCCTTTATAATGGGGTTATTAGATATTTATTGTTACACAGCATTTGATCTGCAATAGACAATTTTGCTGATGGCTCCTTTACTGGAAATTAGATTAGATTAGATTACTTACAATGTGGAAACAGGCCCTTCAACCCAACAAGTCCACACCGACCCGCCCAAGCGCAACCCATCCAGAACCTTTCCCCTACATTTACCCCTCCACCTAACACTACGGGCAATTAAGCATGGCCAATTCACCTGACCTGCACATTTTTGGACTGTGGGAGGAAACCGGAGCAACTGGAGGAAACCCACGCAGACACGGGGAGAATGTGCAAACTCCACACAATTCTTGATGTAATGTTATAGAAAACCATCGCATATACAATCCAGGATTCCATCCATTCCAGACCTGATACTCATTAGTTATCAAGTCGGGATGGAGACCACTGTCGCACACAGTTACTGTACTACCCTTGCTACAAGTACATTCAGTGTCCTGACTGTAATCATATTGACATTACCATCACTGGTTGGTTCCTATAAAAGAATTCATGCTGACGGTTGCTGCTGCTTGCTTATTCTCAGCTCCACTCAAGTGAGACTTCAAATTTTGATCTTCAGTTCACATGAATGTCTCATTAATGCATTCAACTCATTCTTTCTTCACAACTTGTTGGTTTTTTGCCCAGCCTGTCTCGATCCAAAAAATCCTTCAGTATTCACTTGCCTGCGATGGTCATTCTGCAGCCACATCTCCAGAATGACAGTTCATTCATATCTGTCCACTGTCATTCCACCTGCCTTATGGTGAATGCAGGGAGTCATTCCTAAGTAGTGGGGGGTTGACCAGCTGGGTAGAGGTTACAGAGATAGGAAGGCTTACAGGGGATCGAGGATGTTAGAGTTAAACAGAGTTACATTTGGTGAAGAATATCAGTGGGACAAAGCCGTTTGGGGATTGGGGGAATTTACAGAGAGAGAGGGTGCTGGGTTAGATTCTGGAGATAGGGATAGGGATGGATTTAGGTTAGAGGCAGGCAGACTGATAGGCACTGACAGAGGGTAATAGAGGCATAGTCATAGAGTCATAGAGATGTACAGAATGGAAACAGACCTTTTGACCAAACGCGTCCATGCCAAACATATACCCCAACCCAATCTAGTCCCACATTCTAGCACCTGGCCCATATCCCTCCAAACTCTACCTATTCATATACCCATCCAAATGTCTCTTAAATGTTGCAATTGTACCAGCCTCCACCACTTCCTCTGGCCACTTATTCCACACACATACAACCCGCTTTGTGAAAAAGTTGCCCTTTAGGTCTATTTTATATATTTCCCCTTTCACCATTTCCCCTTTCCCCTTTCACCCTCTAATTCTGGACTCACCAACCCCAGGGAAAAGACTTTTCCTATTTACCCTGTCCATGCCCCTCATAATTTTGTAAACCTCTGTAAGTTCACGACTCAGCCTCTGACGCTCCAAGGTAAACAGCCCCATCCTGTTCAGCCTTTCCCTATAGTTCAAGTCCTCCAACCCTGGCAACATCCTTGTAAACCTTTTCTGAACCCTTTCAAGCTTCACAACATCTTTCCGATAGGAAGGAGACCCGAATTGCACGCAATATTCCAACAGTGGTCCAAACCAATGTCCTGTACAGCCACATCATGACCTCTCAACTCCTGTACTCAATACTCTGACCAATAAACGAAAGCATACCAAATGCCTTCTTCACTATCCTATCTACCTGCGACTCCACTTTCAAGGAGCTATGAAACTGCTATCCAAGGTCTCTTTGCTCAGCAAACTTCCTAGGACCTCACCATTAAATGTATAAGTCCTGCTAAGATTTGCTTTCCCAAAATGCATCACCTCGCATTTATATGAATTAAACTCCATCTGCCACTTCTCTGCCCATTGGCCCATCTGGTCAAGATCCTGTTGTAATCTGTGGTAACCCTCTTCGCTGTCCACTACACCTCCAATTTTGGTATCAACTGCAAACTTACTAACTGTACTTCTGATGCTTGCATCCAAATCATTTATGTAAATGACAAAAAGTAGAGGCCTCCAGTCTGAAAAGCTACCCTCCACCACCACCCTCTGCCTTATTCTTTTCAGCCTGTATCCAAATGGCTAGTTCTCCCTGTATTTCGTGAGATCTAACCTTGCTCATCAATCTACCATGAGGAAACTTGTCGAACGCCTTACTGAAATCCATATAGATCACAACTACCGCCCTGCCCTCATCAATCCTCTTTGTTACTTCCTCAAAAAATTCAATCAAATTTGTGACACATGATTTCCCACACATAAAGCCATGTTGACTATTCAGAATCAGTCCTTGCCATTCCAAATACATGTACAACCTGTTCCTCAGAATTCCCTCCAACAACTTGCCCACCACTGACATCAGGCTCACTGGTCTATAGTTGTCTGGGACGTTCACGTTGTTTAATGGAGAAGAATGTTGTATATACTAACAGAAATATGGAAGGTTGTAGTGACTGAAGACGTTTAAAGATATAAGAAGGCTTCGAGGCTCTGGAAGCGACGTTGATAGGAAGACAATGGAGAATGCCAGGTTGCTGGGTTGGAGACAGTTACACAACTGGGGTCGGTTGCACAAACTGAAAGGGGTTCCTTTGGACGGGAGGGTTTGTGGTGGTGGGGGGGGGGAGTGCGGGTTGAGAGTGAAGTTTAAATAGATTAAGATCGAAGAATTGGAGAAGGATAAGGAGATTACGATTTTTTCACAGCTAAGTAAGGATTGTAGGAGCTGGAGAAGTTTGCACAAATAGGGACAGATGAAGAAGTTAAAGACAAATACATTGTAATGGAGGGTGGTGATGGTAGGAGGGGCTTACAGGGATAAACAGCACTGTCGGGATCTACAGTGATGAAGGAATTTAGTATCTACTGGAAAAACTTAAGGATAAGGGTGTTAGGGATTGGAAAACCTGACAGAGACAGAGATCGTTGTGTGCATTAGACGAGATTCCAAACAGAGGAAGGATTATTGAGATTGGAGGATATTACAGATGTCACTAATACAGCATGGGCCAGGATTGATGCCTGAGATACTCTGTGCTGTCTCAGTGTGGACCAGTACAACAGAGGTGAAAGCAGGACCCTCATAAGATGCTAGGAATGAAGCCTAGAATGTTGATGTTCCTTGCCCAGCACTGTGTCCATGTCTTGTCTTCCGGGTCTGAATAGAGAAGGCCACTAACTCCTCCCTCTGCTGTTTACTGTGAGTGATCTTACCGGCTGCAGGATTTACTGAAGGCTCGAGATCTCACTCTCCATCTCTCTCTGGCTGACCAATTGTCTTCAATATGGTAATGGACGGAAATTAGGAATTCAGCTAAGTCAGGAACATCCTGATTACTACAGGAGACAGAGAAACAGACAGAATGGAAAATTCGACTGAGGAAGTGAGGATGACTCGTGTAGAGTAGCACTGAGTCCAACAGAGACCTGGAAATTCCCAGTCTCCATCCCTGGCCTGTGCTGTTGGATCTCTCTGGAGTGGAGAATTCTGTTGGCTCAGTATCTCAGACCAGATGAAGGAGTGTGAGGCGCTGATAGAGGCAGACATTAGACCCACACAGTGAGGGATACCACATGGAGAGATACTGAGTGATATCAGCAGAGTGCAGCAGGTTTTCGAATCAAACAATGGTGTCAGAAGAAGTGGGTCTGATGCAGTGGGCACTGCTACCAGTTCTCAGGGAGAAGTCAGCTATTTTATTGGGATGGTACAGTTGTGGAGCCAGTGCCCTGGTCAATCATATGACCATGATTATGCAGAGTGATTTAAACTGACACACATGAGGAAGGACAGGGATCAGCTGAAAGAAAATTCCCAATTCTATAGGCAAAGGTTGAAATATTGAAACATGGGGACGTGGCTGAGGAGAAACAGAAAGGAACAGGAAGGAAGTGAGTTTAACTAAAATTGTACATCAGCAAATATGTTTGTGACAGGAAATTGCGATAAAAGTAAATAACTATTTCTAAATTTCGATGCACAAAGCATTTGCAATAAGGGATATGCTCGTGTGACTGTCATTTCTGTCTAATCACCATCAGGGAGACATGGTCACAGGGTGAACAAGAAGGTGGGGCATTAATATTCACAGCTACACAACATTGTGGAATGTCAGGCAGAATGGGAAGAAGAACGGCGATCTCTCATCGTTAGGGATAACAATGGGATGATGAAGAAAATATGTGGCCTTAGATTATCAATCAGTCGTAGACCAAATTATGGGTAATAAGTGTCAGAACACAGAAGTGGAAGGCCAGTGTTAAAGCTCCTTTACAGCATTACATTGTAAGACACTACATTAACAGGGAATTATTTGAATTTGTAAAAAAGGTACTGGGATAATTGAGAGGGGATTCAACTTTCCTCTCTCATCATCGCATTGGTGAGGGTCACAGATTGCTGACTCTCTCCCTCTCTTAGGGGGAGTCTGTCGGTGGCTGTACAGACCGATGTGGCCTTCCACAGACTCTGTTATACTTGGGTCAGAAGTTGGCCGTGGGAAGGGAGTGGGTGGGGCGTTGGGCTGACTGCGCGCTCCTTGTGCTGTTTTCTCCTGGATTCCGCACAGTAAATCCTAACACCTTTTTTTTTACAGATCTCCCCCATCAACTCTGATTGACATAGACGGCCTCATTGACCTTTCACGTGCTCTATTCTCTCCCTCGCTATATTTTAACCCCTGTTTAAACTTGTCAAAATGCCTCTGAAATTTGAAATATCCTCCACCACCAATAGCCTCCCACACCCTTATCTATTCTGTCACTTATGCTTACACCAAAATACAGAATCCAACAGATTTAAAAATATTCCGCTTCTATAAAACCATGTGTCTCCCATTGTTTCTAAGCGTCCGGTTATCATTTATTATCCTTTATAATACATTCCAGCATGTTCCCGACTTACTGTCAGGCTAACACCGTTTGATTTCAGGCAGACTATACAAAAGGTTTTGGGCGGCATGTTCAACAAAACATCGTGGGCCCGTTCCTGTGCTGTATTGTCCCATGTTCTATGTAACCCTTTAAAAATTATGCATCAAGGAAGGATCTGGACCGAGAAAAGACTCGGGCCTCTCAGGGATGAAAGAGAGAGAAAGGGGTTGTGGAGGGGTTAAGAACAGGGAAGGGGAATTGGGGTGGTAAAAACAGGGAAGGGAATACAGTGTGTAAGAGGCAGCATGAAGAATAAAAGCAAGAAGGAACATAGGAAAGTCTGAGTGATATTTGTGAGGGAAGCCACATATACGAGTGGAATAATTTAACAGCACATAGCTCAGGGACATGCAGTGATGAAACCCTCATTTGAACATGACTCGAAGGAATAACAGTAAACTATCACATGGGTTAAAATCCACATTATTAAAAGTGGCGCGGGTTGGACGATGGAAAATAGATTGTCATGGATGGACATGGATTCTGATCCACAGTAAAGGGATCACACAAGGGTCTGACCAATGAACCACAGCAAAGCAAGTTCAGTATTGAATTTTGGATGAATGCTCAATAATATTCACCGGTGAACCAATTTCCTCGTCCTTCAATGTAACCTCTGGCTGGACCTTGCAGCTAAGAAAATAGCACAGAACTGGAATCAGAGAAACATTTGAGTTTTCATTACTTCCATTTCTCTGCAAAATGAGATGACAAAAGACACATGTTGAGAGACATTCAGAATAAACAAATACATCTCTTGGTTTGAGTGTTAAACATCCACCTGTTAAAGGAGTTTCCAAAATCCATCAGCATCAATTCAGGACGGGAATTTACAAAATGATTTGAGAGATCTCGTACTTTAATGATAAGGTTATGTTGTCGAGACCGTTTGAGAGATTTGATAGATGTATCCCATTTTAAGATATTTTTCTAAACGCCAATTTTGTTCTTCCAAAGCTTATTTAGAAAAGAAAAGGTTGTAATACAGGAAAAAAAAGTTATTCATGAACAGACTCAATCTTCTGTAATAACTGAATTTAAGGGCGGGAGTAGATACCCAGCATGCCCCGCGTGATTGATACCCTCTATATTCACGACAGGCGAGGGCAGCACAATGGCAATCCCGACTTTATCTTCATGGGAAATGGGAAGAGATGCGCTTTTCTAATAAGGTAAGGCTGCAGGAGCTGGAGAGCGTTTAAAAACCCTTTCAGCGAGAAGCGAGCACATTGAAAAATAACTTGTGATTAAATATATCGCAGTTCCGAGATGAACAGCCGTCATCTTGGCTGGAGATCTGGGCGCATGCGCAGAGGGGTCCGTGACGTCACAGCACGGGGCGGGGCCTGAGGGTGAATGCTGATGCTGAAAATCTGAGAGTCAATCAGAAGGTGCTGGAGGAGGTCTGCAGGGTCTGGCTGGAAATGTGGACAATAGACACAGAGTGAACCATTCCAGTCCTGTGTGCATCTACTTCACAATCCATTTACCCTGGTGTTGCAGTGTCCTCGGCAATAGCTTTATAACAGCTTCACCCTCAGGTGATCTTTGAAACAAACACCAGTCTCCCTGAATCTCTGGATTTTTCTGCAGGTGACATTTTTAACCAACCTGTTCAGACGTGTCATGTCCCATTTGTGAAACAGGTGGGTGCTTGAGAATCCAGGCCTGCTCAGTTTGAGGGGAGTTACTCAGGGTCGAGTCTTTGGCCCAATCAACTTCAGCTGCTTCACCAATCACTTTCCCTTCAGAAGTAGGGATGTTGGTTGACGATTGGACAATATTCAGCACCCTTTTCAACTGCTCAGATACTGATGTAGCGCATATCCATAAGTTCAGGTTTTAAGTTTGCTTTCTGAGCTGCTAGGCTTGTTCTCTTTGAGAACAATCTTACAACCTGAACCTCAACCTGAGCTAAAAATGTTCTCAAAAATCGCATACCCACATGTAGCAAGACCTGCCAGCACCTAAAATCTGCACAAGTGGCAAGTAACAGCTGTATTACATCCGTGCCTGGCAAAGATAATCTTCAACAAGAGAAAATCTGAGTATCACTTGTTGACATTCAACAATAATATCATGATTGAATCCTCTATGAGCAGCACTCAGGGGTGTAATATTGATGAGAAACTGAACAGGACTCACCATACAACTGTTGATACAGGGTCAGGGCAGAGGTGGTAAGTCTTGGAGTGCTCAACTCACCTCCTGACTACCCAACTTTCAAGATGTATGTCAGTTGTGATTCGGAATCCTCTCCGTTTAACTGATTGAATGCTGCTTCAACAACACAAGAAGCTTGTCAACATCTGGAACAAAACAGCACTTTTCATTGTAAACAACCTTCACCATTCAGTTTCTTCACCTCTGATGTAGAGTAGCAGCAAAGCTATCATCTCTTGTGTAACATCCTTCTGGATAGGGGGCTGTGCTGTCCACCAGTTAGCGAAGTACATCCCACAACAGATTTACACCTCAGGACACACAATGTCTCAAAGATGTTGGGAACAACAACCTGATTTATTCAGGAAGGTTACTATTTGCTTTTGATCGGGCTTTTTGCATCTTTCAATATGATTGGATCATTTGTTTGGGAGGAGATGTCGAACAGAGGAAGAATGTCTTTCTGAAATTGGATTTGTTTCTTCTGAGATTTTACCCTGTATGGACCGAGATAATATTTGAAAATCATTTTACAAATAAATAGATTGAAAGAATTGAAGAGGGGTGAGTCAAATGAAACATGATATAAAGATCCAACAGAGTCCCTAAATTCATTTGGACATATAGGGAACATGTTTATTGCAAGGTTTGTGAAGGTTTGTTGCTCAGGTTGAGGTTTAGGGCGTAGGTTTGCTCGCTGAGCTGTAGGTTTGATATCCAGACGTTTCATTACCTGGCTAGGTAACATGATCGGTGGTGACCTCCAAGTGAAGCGAGGCTGTTGCCTCCTGCTTGTTAGAAAGTTAGCCACCAGGATACACGAACACCAGCCAGCCACAAAAAAGACACGACTCTCTCTGCCTCGAAGCCCTACACACGGATGAAAAAAGCACCAATTCGATTGGGTCAACACATCTATCCTGGGACAGGCGAAGCAAAGACATGCCAGAGAATTCCTAGAGGCCTGGCACTCCAACCAGAACGCCATAAACAAACACATAGATCTAGATGCCATCTATCAACCCCTCAGAAAACAAACAGGAAATGACATCACCACAAACCTCAGGAACCGCATCGAAGAGAAAGATAAAAATAGAAAGCAGGAGACAACAGCTTCGCTTCACTTGGAGATCACCACTGATGTTGCTACCTAGCCAGGTAATGAAAAGTCTGGATATCAAACCTACAGCTCAGCGAGCAAACCTACACCCTAAGCATGTTTATCTGGTATGTCTGTGAGCAAAGATTTCAAACAACATTGCGAGTGGTAAAGCACCAACACAGACACACACACACACATAAGTGTGTGAGTGTTCCACCGAACTGACTGCAGAAATTATTTAACATTATCCAGTAAACATTCTAAAAATACTTCACAGAAAGAGAAGCTATAAATATATTGTGTTTTTGGGAAAGGATTCAACAGATCAGCCAACTTGAAGATATGTGAGGGCATCAGCATCATGGAAATGTCTGGATTGTGAGAAGGATTGCAAATTCCCAGACCAATGGAGACTTATTGACACAGACATTGTGGGGAGAGACCGTTCACCTGCTCTATGTGTGGGAAGGGATTTATTCTGTCCTTCAGTTTCATGTAACACCAGTGGCTTTACTTTGACAAGAGACCTTTCCCCGACTTGGAAAATAAACTTTAAGCTTTGTAAAGGTATTAACTTCAATGGCCATAATTTATCATCACCCTGTTTACATGACGGAGAAGTTATTCAGCTGTTCCATGTGTGGGAAAGTTTTCATTTGGTGATCCAGCTTAATGTCACACAGGCATCTTCATCATCGGGAGAGAAGCTTTGTCTGCTCTGTTTGGAAAAGAATAAACTTCACATTTCAGCCTAATGTCAACCGTTGAGTGGACACTGGGGAGGGACCAATCATCTGCTCTGTGTGTGAGAAGGGATTTATTAAATCAGCAAAACTTCAAATACGCAGGTGTGGCCATTCTAGAGAGAGACTGTACGCTTGCACCGAGTGTGGGAAAGACTTCACTTCATCACCTGTACTCAGTGAGCACCAGTACATTCACATCTTTTACCTGCTCATTGTGTGGGAAGGGGTTCACGCCGTTGTCCAATCTCAGCAGCTATGGCTTTGTTCACACCAATGAGAGAACATTTAAATGTTCTGACTGTGAGAAGAGCTTTATGAATAGCAATGATTTGATGAAACACCAACAAGCACATTGTGGGGAGAGGGCGTTCACCTGCACTGTGTGTAGCGAGGGATTCAATTATTCATCCCCACATGTGATACCCCAGTGAGGGGAAAGCGGTTTAGCTGAGTTGGCTGTAATGTTGGTCTACAGAGCAGTGGGATACCAACAGCATAGGTTCAATTCCCATTACTAGTTTGAGGTTACCATGATGGCCTCTCCTTCTCAAATTCTTCCCTCTCCTGAGGTCTGGCGCCCTCTGGTCAAATCACCATGAGTCGCTTTTCTCTCTTTTGAAGAGAGCAGTCCCTCTGGACTGGTAAGGCTATGATGACACACACATTCCAGTGAGGTCGGGTGTAATTGTATTCTGCTTTTATTGTATCTAGAACTGAGCTGTGTTCATTCTGTCAGCAGTGGTTTACTTCATTGGACGTGAATTATCTCTTTACTTGAACTAGTGTTAATTTTTTCAGGTACCAATCACATCAAATGCACTTTTTTTATTAAACCATGGTTTCTCTCCCATGAGATGAGACTGGTAGATATTCATTTACTGCCCTGTTCTTGGGTCTTTTATTCATTGCTGAGGCTTGATTTGTTTTTATAAATGTATTTTCACAAATTCAGGATTCGGGAACGTGTCTCATAGCAACTGAAGTCGTTGTGAAGTGTAGTCGCTGTTGTGGGAGATACAGCAGCTAAATTGTGCCGATCTGCAGTCAATCCCACAGTGAGAGTGCGTGAATGATTTCACATCAGTGTGAACACGTTGATGGGACTTCATTTACTGGGAACATATAAAGCGCTTCCCACACTCTGGCATTTAAACAGTTTCTTGTCACTGTGAACCCGTTGGTTTATTTGTACGATGGATGAATTAAATGCAGCCTTTCCCAAATTTGGAACGTACAAATGGGCCTCTTGCCAATGTAACTTCTCTGGTGTCTCAGTAAATTTGATCAGTGAGAGGTCCTTCCCCACATTCAGATTAGGTGAATGGACTCTGTCCATTGTGAAAATGCTTGTATTTCAGCAGGTTGCTGGAATCAATTAATTTCCTCCCACACACAGCAGATGAGTGGTCTCTCCTCTGTGTGATCTTTCTGGTGTCTCAGCAGACTGAATGACTGACTGTACCCTTTCCCACAGTTAGAGCAGGTGAACGGTCTCTCTCCAGTGAGTTCGCAGATTTAAATTGAGATCAGATGTTGGCCTGATCCCACTCCCACTTTGAGATCACTTGAATTGTTTCTCATCAGTCTGAACTTTTTGATGATGCATCAGCTCCTGAGAATTGTTAAAGCATTTGGCGCACTCTGGACAATTAAATGGTCTCTTCTCATTGTGAACCCACCGGTGTATCAGCAGGTTAGATAACTGAGCAAATCCTTTCCCACACTCCGAACAGTTGAAAAGATTTTTTTTTCCCCAGTGTGGCTGCACTGATGAATTTTCAGAGCAGACGAGAAATTGAATCCTTTCCTCAATCACCACAATTCCGGTTTATCTCCAGTGTTCCTCCATTTATATTTTGAAAAGCCAGATGATTGGCTGATGCCCTGCTCACTGACAGACCAAGTGAATGGATTCACTCAAATGTGAATGTTGCTTACTCCTTTCATTCTCAAAGGTCGATGAGATTCAGGCGACATCAAACAGAGCAACTCCATCAGATTCTGATGTGATGCTTCATTTCAGTTTTCCAACTGCAAATCCTCATCTTTAATATTTCTGAAATTAAAACAGAAATAGCCCAGTAAGAGATAACTTTTTAAAGCACCAAAGCAGAAATTGTCATTCTTCGTCGGATGTGGTTATTCCACACGAGTTCAGCATTTATTGCCCATTGCTAAATTTACTGGACAAGGTGACGATGGCCTACCTTTTGAACAACTGCTGTCCATTTACTGTTGGTAGACCCAAAACATAAAGAAGGGAAATCCAGAATTTTGACCCAGTGACACTGAAGGAATGGCAAAATATTTCCAGATCAGGATGGTAAGTCGTTTGTAGGGTTTTCCTATCTATCTGGTAACCTTTCCTTTTAGATATAAGTGGTCGTGAGTTTGAAAGGAACTGTTAAAGGAGCTTTGGTGAATTTCTGCAGTGCATCTTGTGGATAATGCAGACTGCCTGTCTGAGTGTTTGCAGGTGAAGGAAATGGATATTTGTCGATGCTGTGTCAGTAATGTGGTTCTGATCAATTCGGCTGTTCTGTTCTGGATAATGTTGAACTTTGCCATATTGTTGGAATTGCACACAGGAGTCCTCAACAAGGTCATAATTGAAATGTCTCTTGCTACTGGGATGCTGCCTTATCTGCTGCATTTATCCTGCGCCATGCTTTCCCAACATTGCACTCATCCATGCAAGCAGGGAGTATCCCTGCATGTTTCTTACTTCTGTCTTATAACGGAGTAAAGAATAGGTGGGCAAAACACCCAAGGAAAGAAAAGAATAGTTGGACAATTGAGTGGATAATGATCTGGCTTGGAGAGTAAATAGCTGTTAATGGAGACTGCCAGTCACTAACAACAGGTGGCGTGTAATGGCAGGCTACATGTCAGATAGGCTTCAGGGAATAAAGAAGTGTATTGCTTACTGTAGAAATCCCGGATTCTGACCTGCCGTTGTGACCACAATGTTAATATGTCTGGTGCAGTTAGTTTCTCACAGAGACTCGGACTTTTACAGCACTGAAAGAGGCTTTTTAACCCATCTCACCAATGTCAGGCATCAAGCATCTATCCACTCTCATCCCATTTTCCATAACTTGGTCTGTAGCCTTATGCGTGGTGGTGCTTCAAATGAACATTGAAACTTTTTTTTAATTCGAACAGTTCCAGTGAAATACCATCACCATACTCATATTCCACTTCCATCCCTTGTCCGCCTTCCGCAGGGACCATTCCCTCTGGGAAACACTGGTGCATTCTGCCTTCACTCTCAACAACTCCCCCCACAGCCCCATGGAATCTTGCCCTGCAATCACTGAAGATGTGACACATACATATATACACAGCAGATCAGAACGAGGATCATGGGTAGTCCACCTGGCCCTTCGAGCCTGCTCCACCATTCAATAAGCTCATGGCTGATCTTTCCATGGACTCAGGTCCACTTACCCGTCCTCTCGCTGTATCCCTTCCTTCATTTATTGTTAAATAAAATCTTAGCTTTAAAAACATTGACTGAAGTAGTGGTAACTACTTCACTGGGCAAAGAATTCCAAAGATTAACAATCCTCTGGGTGAAAAAGTTCCTTCTCAATTCAGTGCTGAATCTGCTCCCTCTAATCTTGAGGCTACGCCCTCTTGTCCAAGTTTCACCCGCTAGTGGAAACATCGTTTCTACTTCTTTCTTATCTGAGCCCTTCAAAATGTTAAATGTTTCTATAAGATCTCCCCTCATTCTTCTGAATTCCAATGAATATCACCCCACTCTACTCAGTCTCTCTTCATAAGCCAACCCTCTCAACTCCGAAATCAACCCAGTGAACCTCCTTTTGCAACCCTTCCAGTGCCAGTACATCTTTCTCAAATAAGGAGACTGCACACAGTCCTCCAGGGATAGCCTAGCCCCACCGTGTACAGCTGAAAGATAACCTCCCTGCTCTGAAACTCAATCCCTTTAGCAATGAAGGATAACATTCCATTTGCCTTCCTGATTGATTTGTTGTACCTGCGGAGCAACCTTCTGTGATTCTTGCACAAGGACACCCAGGTCCCTCGGCATAACAGCATGCTGCAACCTTTTATCAAAACAAGTGAGAATCCTTTTTACGTTTACTACCACCAAAACATATGCCTTCCCATATATTAACATTGTATTCCATCTGCCAGAACTTTGCCCATTCATTCATTTTCCTCTACAAAGTTTCACAGACCTCTGCACACTTTGCTCTGCCATTCATTTCACTGTCATCTCTAAACGTTGACATGCCACACGTGGTCCCCAACTTCAAATCATCAATATATGTTGTAAACCATTGCAGTCCCAACACCAATCCATGAGGCACACCACAAGTCACTGATTGTCAGCCAGAATAGCACTCATTTATCCCCACTCTTTGTTTCCTGTTAGACAATTCAACCAATCCTCGATCCGTGCTAATACTCTACCCCGAAAACAATGCATCCTTACATTTTGCATCAGCTCTAATGCGGCACTTTGTTGAAGGCTTTATTTTTGGAAATCGAGGTGCACCACATCCACTGGGTCCCCGTTGTCCACCATGCTCATAATATCGACATGGAATACTAAAAGATTTGTAAAAGCATTTCCTGCCCTTCATGACCCCATGCTGCATCTGTCCAATTTCTGTCGTGATGCCTTCCTTGATAAGAGACTCAAGCATTGTCCCCACTACAGACGTTAGCTAACTTATCCATAACTCCCCATCTTTTGTGTGCCTTCCTTTATAAACAATGGCGCCACATTTACTGTTTTATGATCTGCTGGAACTGCCCCATAGTCCAACAAATTTGGAAAATTACCGCCAGTGCACCAGTTTTATCCCCCACTTTCTCTTTTACCACACTGGGATGCATTCCAGCAGGGCCAGGAGACTTGTCGATCCTTAGCTCCATGAGCTCGCCCAACACTAGCGTTTCTGTAATAACGTTTGTTTCCAGGTCCTCACCTACCTTCGTCTCTTTGTCAATCACTGGCATGTTATTACTGCCCTCCACTGTGTAGACTGATACAATCTACATCTTCAATGCCTCGGCCATTTCATCACATCCCATAACTAAATGCCCCTTCTCATCCTCTAAAGGACCTCTAGAAACTTCTGCTATCTGTCTTTTAATTCTGTGCTACTGCTTTTCTCTCCAGTTCTTTCTTATGCTTCTTTATATCTTTTTGTGGCTTTCTTTTGACCTTTAAAGCTTTCTCAATCTTTCAGTTTCATGCTGTTTTTATCCACTTTGTATGCCTCATCTTTCAATGTGATCGCCTGCTTGATTTCCTGAGACACCCAGGGCAGATTACAGCTTTTCTTACAGAACTTTCTTTTTACTGGAACATACTTTTGCTGACCACGTTGAAATTTTTTTTCAACGTCCTCCACTGCTCACCAGTTGTACCAGTTTGCTTCCCGTCTATTTTAGCCATTCCCTCCTCATTCATTGTGGTCCCCGCTGTACATGCACAGGAGCCTGGGTTTAGATTTTAACTTCACACTCTCCATCTGTATTCGAAATCCAACCATACTGGGATCACCCCTTCCAAGGGGATCCCTAACGATGAGCTCATTCATTATTCCTGCCTCATTACACAAGGCCAGATGGAGGAGAGCTTACTCCCTCGGGGCTTCCGTTACATACTATTCAAGGAAACAATGGCAGATACACTCAACGAATTCCTCCTCAAGGCTACTCTGACCGAGCTGGGTCGACCAATCTAGAAGGTAGATTGAAATCTCCCATGATAAGAGCAGGCCCATTTTGACCGCCTGTAGTTATTTCTTTGTTTATTGCCCGCCCCAGGGTGATGTTATTATTTGGTGGCCGAGAGACTAGGCCAAGCAGAATTTTTTTTTTCTTAGAATTTCTAATTTCCACCCAAATAGATTCATACTCATTCTTCCTAGTACCCATAACACTTCGCAACACCGGCCTGATATCAGAGCGACGCCACCTTCTATTCACTCCTGTCTGTCCTTCTGAATAATATGTTACCCCGAGATATTTACCTCCCAGTTGTGACCATCCTGAAACCATATCTCTGTAATGGCTACTAAACCATATTCTTCTGTGATGATTTGTGCCAGTAATCTCTAACCTTGTTCCGAATGCTGCCAGCATTTAGGTAAAGTGTCTTTATGATAGCTTTGTTGCCCTCATAATTTTCAACGTCTCAAATAATATTTCCTGGGTTTCCCTACCTTTTTCTTCTTGTTTCTCCTCACCTGTCTATTGACATCCTCCCTCCTCAGTATCCAAGGGCCCAAACACACCTTCCAGGTGCAGTTACACTTTCCCTGCCCTTCACACAATCCCGTTGAATACATTCACTGCTTGCTCGTTGGTCTCCAATATCTTGGGAAACGAAGTCTGGACTGGGGGACCGCTTTCAGATCTTCCAAATTATGTCTTTAAGAAGACCTGGAGCTTCCACTCCCCTGCCCCTTGAACATCCCAACCTGTTCCTTGGCCACAATTTCTGTCTCAGGCTTACTGCAGTGCTCCAGTGAAGTTCAGCACATGCTTAAGGAAGAGCTCTTCATTTTCCATGTGGGGATTCCGCTGCCCTCCAGACTCCATATCCATTTCCATATTTTTAGGGCGTGAACTCCTCCATCTCCAAGCTCCCCACTGCACCCACAGGTCTTGTTTTCACATAGTCAGCCATTGCATATACCTATGGAGGGGAGGTGGTGGCAAGGAGAGGTGGGTAAGGAGAGGGCCGGGAATGACGGGCGAAGAGCGGTTGGAAGGAGAGGCCGGCGAAGGAAGGGCGGAGGAGAAGGGGAAGGAAGGTGGGTAGGCGAGGGGGTGATGGAGCGGGGGAAGGAGAGGGTTGGAAAGGAAGGGGGTGAGAATATAAAGGGGGAAGCAGGGGAAAGGAGAAAGGGGAGAAGAGGGGGAAGGAGAGGGGGTGGTTGAAGGAGGAGGGGAAAGGAGAGGAGGGAAGGAGAGTGGGTGGAGGTGAAGGGGAGGAGAGTGGGGGATGGCGAGAGGGGAGAAGATGGGGAGCAGAGAGGGGAGAAGAGGAGTAGAAAGTGAGAGGATGGGGCAGGAGAGGGGACGAGTAGAGAGGGGGTGAGGAAAGAGGAAAGAAGGGGGAAGTAGGGGGCATTTCAAGGAGGGATGCAAGAATGGGTGTGGAAGGAGAGCGGGAAGGGGATGGGGAAGGATGGGGAGAAAGAGAAGGGAAGGAGAGGGGGAAGGAGAGTGGGAAGGATGGGGAGGAGAGGGGGAAGGAGAGAGTGAAGAAGAGGGTGAAGGTGAGGGGGATATGGAGGAGAGGGGAGAAGAGAGAGGCAGAAGTAGAGGGGGTGAACGTGAGGGGGTGAAGGCAAGGAGGCTGAATGCGAGGGGTCATGGCAAGGTGGGTGAAGGCGATGGGGTGTGAAGGCGAGCGGGGATGAAGGCGAGCGGGGTGAAGGCGAGGGGGTGAAGGCGAGAGGGTGAAGGCGAGGGAGGTAAAGGTGAGGGGGTGCGAAGGCAAGTGTCGTGTGAAGGCGATGGGGTTAAGGCGAGTGGGGATGAAGGCGAGGGGGGTGAATGCGAGGGGATGAAGGCGAGGGGGAGTGAAGGTGAGGAGAGAGGGGTGAAGGCGAGGGGGTATTAAGGTGAGGGGGTGTGAAGGTGAGGGGGATGAAATCGGGGAGGAAGTGGAGGGGGTGAAGGCAAGGGGGTAAAAGGAAAGGGGTGAAGGCGAGGGGGTGAAGGTGAGGTGGGTGAAGGCGAGGGGGTGCAAGGTGAGGGGGTGAAATTGAGGGGGGAAGTGGAGGAGGGTAAAAGTGAGGGGGTAAAGGTGATGTTGGTGAAGGAGAGGGGGAGTGAATGCCGGAGGGGTGAACGCGATTTGGGTGAAGGCGAGGGGGTTGTGAAGGTGAGGGGGTGAAATCGAGGGGGGAAGAGGAGGGGGGTGAAGGCAAGGGGGGAAAGGGGAAGGGGTGAAGGCGAGGGGTTGAAGTTGTGGTGGGTGAAGGAGAGGGGGAGTGAAGGCCAGAGGGGTGAAGGCGATTGGGGTGAATGCGAGGGGGATAAGGCAAGGGGAGAGAAGGCGAGGGGGGAAGAAGATGAGGGTGTTTGAAAGAGAGTGGGGTGAAGGCGAGGGGGGTGAAGGCTAGGGGAAAGATGGGGTTACAAGTCGAGGGGGTGAAGGTGAGGGGGGAGATAGCGAGCGGAGAGAAGGTGAGGGTGTGTGAAGGCGAGGGTGGAGAATGCGGGGGATAGAAGGCGAGTGGGGAGAAGTCAGGGAGATAAGGCGGGGCGGAGAGTGAGGCAGAGAAGCGGGGAGAAGGCAGGGGAGAGAAGGCGAATGGGGTGAAGGCAAGGGAGAGAGACAGTGGGGGTGAAGGCGGAGGAGAAGGTGAGAGGGATAATACGGGGTAGAGAAGACGGGAAGAGAATCAGGGAGAGAAGGTGGGGATGGAGAAGGCAGGGGAGGAGAAGGCGGGTGGAGAGGGTGGGAGAGAAGGTGAAGGTGGAGAATGTGGGGGGAGAAGGCGGGGAGAGAAGGCTAGAGGGAGAAGACGGGGAGAGAAGGCGGGGAGAGAAGTCAGGGAGAGAAAGCGAATGGAGAGGTTGGGAGACAAGGCGAGGGTGGACAATGTGGAGCAGGAGGCGGGGAGAGAAGGCAGGAGGAGAAGGCAGGGGAGAGAAGGCGAGTGTGGTGAAGGCAAGGGAGGGAGAAGGCGATGGGGCTGAAGGCGGGTGAGGGTGAAGGCGAGGGGGGTGTGAATGCGAGAGTATGGTGAGGGCGAGGGTGGAGAAGGCGAGGGTAGTGAAGGCGGGAGAGGGTGAAGACTGGGGAGAGAAGGCAGCGGAGAGAAGGCGGGCGACAGCAGGCGAGGGGAGAGAAGGCAAGGGCAGAGAGGTTTAAGGGAGAAGGCGAGGGGAGAGAAGGCAAGGGCAGAGAAGTTTAGGGGAGAAGGCGAGGGGAGAGAAGGTAAGGGGAGAAGAAGGGGGATGAAAGCGAGGGGTTGAAGGCAAGAGGTGTGAAGGCGAGGGGGGAAAGGGAAGGGAACGTTAAGGCAATGGAAGTTGAAGACAAGGGAGTTTAAGGCGAGGGGGATCAAGGCGAGGGAGGGTGAAGGCAAGGTGGGGTGAAGGGGACGGGGGTGAAGGCGACGGTGAGAATGCAAGGGACGTTGAAGGCGAGGGGGAGATTGCAACGGTGTTGAAGGCGAGTGGGGGAGAAGGTGATCGGGTGAAGGCGAGGGGTTGAAGTTGAGGGGTGTGATATCGTGGGGGGTTGAGGGCGAGGGATTGCAGGCCAAGGAGGTTTAAGGCGAGTGGGTGTGAATGCAAGGGGATTTGAAGGCGAGGGGCGGTGAAGGCGAGGGAGGGTGAAGGCAAGTGGGGTGAAGCTGAGGGGGTGAAGGCGAGGGGGTGAGGGTGAGGAGGTGTGAAGTCAAGGGGTTTGAAGTCGAGGGGGTGAAGGCGAGGGGAGTGATAGCAAGGGGAGTGATGGCAAGGGGAGTGAAGGTGAAGGTGGAGAAGGCAGGGATAGAAGTCGAGCAGAGGAGGCGGGGAGAAGGTGGGGAGAAGGCGAGGGTGGCGAATGAAGTGGAGAAGGCGGGGAGAGAAGACGAGGGGGAGAAGGTGGGGGCAGAAGATGAGGGTGGTGAAGACGAGAGAGGAGAAGGCGGGGGAGATGGCGAGGGTGGAGAATGCGAGGGTGGAGAAGGCGAGGGTGGAGAAGGCGGGGAGAAGGCGGGGAGAGAAGGCGGGGGAGAAGGCGGGGAGAGCAGGCTAGGTTGGAGAAGGCGGGTGAGAAGGCGAGGGGTGAGAAGGCTAGGGTGCAGACAGCGGGGAGAGAAGACTGGGTGAAGTCGAGGGAGGAGAATGCGGGGGAGAGAAGGAAGGGGAGACGTCGAGGGTGGAGAATGCGAGGAGAGAAGGCGAGGAGAGAAGGCTGATTTGAAGGCGAGGGGGAGACGGTGGGGGTCGTGGTGGGCATGAAGAATGCGGGGGGAGAAGGTAAGGGAGAGAAGGCGCTGGGAGAAGGTGGAGACAGAAGGGGATGGCAGAGAATGGGGGAGAGAAGGTGGGGAGAGAAGGCGAGTGGGGAAAAGACGTAGGGGAGATGGCGACGGGAGAAAAGGCGAGGGTGGAGAAGGCAAGGGTGGAGAATAGGGGGAAAGAAGGTGGGGAGAGAAGGCGAGTGGGAAGAAGGCGAGGGGAAGAAGGCGGGGAGAGAAGGCGAGGGGAGAGAAGGTAGGGGAGAGAAGCCGAGGGTAGAGAAGGCAGGGTGGAGAAGGCGGGGAGAGAAGACGGAGAGAGAAGAGAGAAGACGAGGGTGGAGAAGGCGAGGGTGGAGATGGCGGTGAGAGAAGGCGAGAGGGCAGAAGGTAGGGGAGTGAAGCCGAGGGAGGAGAAGCTGAGGGTGGAGAAGGCAGGGAGAGAAAGTGGGGAGAGGAGATGAGGGGAAAGAAGGCGAGTGGTAGAGAGAATGCGAAGGGGAGAAGGCGAGTATGGAGAAGGCGGAGGAAAGAAGGCAGGGAGAGATGACGGGGAGAAAAGGTGAAAGGGTGAGAAGGCGGGAAGAAAAGGCGAGGGAGAAAGAAGGAGACGGTGGAAAAGGCGGGGGATAGAAGGCGGGTAGAGAAGGCAAGAATGGAGAAAGCGAGGGAGAGAGAAGGCGAGGCTGTGGAAGGCGGTTGGGAGAAGGTGGGGACAGAAGGAGAGGGAGTAATCGAGGGTGGAGAATGCGGGGGGAGAAGGCGGGGATGGAGAAGGCGAGGGTGGAGAAGGCGAGGGTGGAGAAGGCGAGGGTGGAGAAGGCGGGGAGAAGGCGAGGGTGGCGCAGGCGGGGGTAGAGAGGGAGAAGGGAGAGAAGGTGGGGAGAAGGCGGGGGAAAAGTCGGGGGAGAGAATGTGAGGGTGGAGAATGTGGGGGAGAGAATGCGGGGAGATGGTGGGGGGGAGAAAGCAAGGGTGGAGAATGCGCAGGAGAGAAGGCGAGCGGTGATGGCAAGTTTGGAGAATGCGGGGCAGACAAGGCGGGGAAAAGGTGGGGAGAGAAGGCGAGGGTGGAGAAGACGATGGGAGCGAAGGCAAGTGGAGAGAAGGTGGGGGTGGAAAAGGTGGGTGGAGAGAAGGCAAGGGGAGAGAAGGCGAGGGGAGAGAAGGCGAGGGAAGAGAAGGTGGGATGGAGAAGGTGTGTGGAGAGAAGGTAAGGGGACAGAAGGCGAGGGGAGAGAAGGGGAAGGAAGGCGAGGGTGGAGAACGCGGGGGAGAGAAGGCGGACGATAAGGCAGTGAAAGAAGATGAGTGGGAGAAGTTGAGGTGTGAAGGCGGCCAGAGAAGGCGGGGGGGGGGGGGTGAAGGCAGGGGGGAGAAGGCGGCGGAGAAGGTGGGATGTGACGGCGGGGAGTGAAGGCGAGGGAAGAGAAGGAGGGGGTTAAGGCGAGACTGGAGAATGCAGGGGTGAAAGCGGTGGTGAAGCCTGGGGGGAGAAGGCGGGGGGAAAGGCAGGGAGAGAAGGCGGGAGAGTGAAGGTGGGGGAGAAGGCGGGGCAGAGAAGGTGAGAGGGGTGAAGACTGGGGACAGTGAAGGTGAGAGGATGGTGAGGGTGAGGGAGGTGAAGGCGAGGGTGATGAAGGTGTGGAAGGGTGAAGACGAGGGGGAGAGAAGGCAGGGGAGAGAAGGAGAGGGGAGAGAAGGCAAGGGCAGTGAATGCGAGTGCGGGGAAGGCGAGGGTGTGAATGCAAGGGGTGTTGTGGGCGAGGGGGCGATGTCAAGGGGGTTCAAGGTGAGGGAGTGAAGGCGAGAGGGGTGAAGGCGAGTGGAGGGTTAAAGCGAGAGGGTGAAGGTGAAGGGGTGAAGTCGAGGGATGTGATGGTGTGGGGAATTGAGGGCAAGGGGTTGTGGGCGAGGTTGGTTGAAGGCAAGTGGGAGTGAATGCAAGGTGGTGTGAATGCGAGGGGGTGAAGGCGAGGGGAGGTGAAGGCAAGGGGGAGTGAAGGTAAGGGATGGCCAAGGCGAGCGGAGTGAAGGTGTGGGGGTGAAGGCGAGGGGGTGAGGGTGAGGGGTTCTGAAGGCAACGGGGGTTGAAGGCGAGGGGGGTGAAGGCGAGGGGAGTGAAGGCGAGGGTGGAGAAGGTGGGCGAGAGAAGGTGGGCAGAGAAGGCGAGTGTGGAGAATGTGGGGGATAAGGCGGGGAGAGAAGGCGAGGGGAGGCGGGGGAGACAAGGCGAGTTGGGTGAAGGTGAGGGAGGGTGAAGACGATGTGGAGAGAAGGCAGGGGGGAGAAGGTGGGCGAGAGAAGGCGAGGGGAGAGACGGCGAGGGGAGAGACGGCGAGGGCAGAGACGTTTAGGGGAGAAGGCGAGGAGAGAGAAGGCGAGGGAGTGTGAAGGCGAGGGGTTGAAGGCAAGGTGGGTGAATGCGAGGGGATTTGAAGGCGAGGGAGTGAAGGAACGAGGTGTGAAGGCGAGGGTTGAAAGGTAAGGGAGCATGAATGCGATGGGGTGATGGTAAGGGGGTGAAGTCAAGGTGGATTAAGGTGAGAGTGGGTGAAGGCAAGGTGAGAGTGAAGGCGAGGGCGTGAAGACGAGTGTGTGAATGCCAGGAGCTTTGAGGGCGAGGGGGTGATGGCAAGTGAGTTGAAGGCGAGTGGGGTTGAAGGGGAAGGTGCTGAATGCGAGGAGAGGGTGAAGGCGAGGGGGTAAATTCGAGGGGTGTTATGGTGTGGGGGATTGACGGTGAGGGGGTGTATGCAAGAGGGGTTGAAGATGAGTGGGCGTGAAGGCAAGCGGTTGTGAATGCGAGGGGCGGTGAAGGCGAGGGGCGGTGAAGGCGAGGGGTTGAGTCTAAGGGGGTGTGAAGGCAAGGGGTTTGAAGGTGAGGGGGGTGAAGGTGAGGGGAGTGATTGCGAGGGGAGCGAAGGCGAGGGTGGAGAAGGCGGGGAGAGAAGACGAGGGTGGAGAAGGCGCGGGAGAGAAGGCGGGAAGAGAAGGTGAGGGTGGATAAGGCGGGGTGAGAAGGCGGGGAGAGAAGGCGGGGCAGAAGGTGGGTGGAGTGGGCGAGGGTGTAGAAGGTGAGGGTGTAGAAGCTGGGGGAGAAGGCGGGGAGAGAAGGCGAGTGGGAGAGAAAGCGGGGAAAGGCGAGGGAGGAAATGAGGGTGGTGAAGTCGAGGGTGGAGAAGCCAGGGGAGAAGGCGGGGAGAGAAGGCGAAGGAGAGAATGCGGGGGAGAAAAGGTGAGTGAGGTGAAGGCAGGGGAGAGAGAAGGCGAAGGGGGTGAAGGCGGGAGATGGTGAAGGCGAAAGGGTGTTGAAGGCGAAAGGATGGTGAGGGAGAGGGGGGTGAAGGCGAGAGAAGAGAAGGCGAGGGCAGAGAAGGTTAGCTGAGAAGTCGCTGGGAGAGAAGGAAAGGGGGAGAAGGCGAGGGGGGAGAAAGGCGAGGGGTTGAAAGTGAGGCGGATGAATGCGAGGGGATTTGAAGGCGAGGGGGTGAAGGCGGGGAAAGAAGGCGAGGGTGGAGAAGACGGGGTGAGATTGCGGGAGTGAAGGTGGGAGGAGAAGGCGAGGGTGGAGAAGTCGGGGAGAGAGGACGAGGGGGCAGAAGGTGGGGGGAGAAGGCGAGGGTGGAGAAGGCAGGGACAGAAGGCAGGAGAGGATGTGGGGAGAAGGTGAGGGTGGAGAAGGCGAGACTGCAGAAAGCAAGGGAGAGAAGGCAAGGGGGAGAAGGTGGGGGAGAAGGAGGGGGAGAGAAGACGAGGGTGGAGAAGGCGAGGGTGGAGAAGGCAGGGGAAAAGGTGGGGGAAGAAGGTGAGGGTGGAGAAGGCAGGAGGACAAGGTGGGGGACGAAAGCCAGCATGGAGAAGCCGAGGGTGGAGAAGGTGGGGAGAGAAGGCGGGGAGAAAAGGAGAGGGTGGAGAATGCGAGGGAGAGAAGGCGAGGGAGAGAAGGTGAGGGAGAAAAGGCAGGGGGAGAAGTCGAGTGGTGAAGGCGGGTAGAGAAGGTGGGGCGTGAAGGCAGAGGTGAGAAGGTGGCGGAGAAGGCGGGGAGTGAAGGCGACGGGAGACAAGGAGGAGGTTAATGCGAGGGTGGAGAATGAGGGGGAGAGAAGGCGGGGGTGAAAGCAGGGTTTGAAGCCGAGAGGCAGAAGGCGGGGTGAGAAGATGGGGAGAGAAGGCGGAGGAGGCAAAAGGCGAGGGGGATGATGGCGGGGGAGAGAGAAGGCAAGGGGTGAAGGTGGGTGAGGGTGAAGGCGAGGGGGTGTGTGAAGACGAGAGGATGATGAGGGCGAGGGGAGTGAAGGCGAGGGTGGTGCAGGCGGGGCAAGGTTAAGACGAGGGGGAGAGAAGGCAGAGGAGAGGAGGCGGGATGGAGAAGGCGAGGGGAGAAAAGGCAAGGGCGGAGAAGAGAAGACAAGGGGGGTGAAGACGAGGTGTTGAAGGCGAGGCTGGTGAATGCGAGGGAGTGAAGGAGAGACGTGTGAAGGCGAGAGGGAAAGGCAAGGGAGCGTGAAGGCAATGGGGTTGAAGACAAGGGGGATTAAGGCGAGGGTGGGTGAAGGCATGGTTGTGAAGGCGAGGGGGTGAATTCGAGAGGTGTGACGGCGTGGGGGGTTGAGGGTGAGAGGGTGTAGGCGAGGGACGGTGAAGGTGAGGGGGAGTGAAGGCGAGGGACGGTGAAGGTGAGGAGGAGTGAAGGCGAGGGACGGTGAAAGCGAGCGGGGTGAAGGTGAGGGGGTGAAGGCGAGGTGGTGAGGGTCAGGGGGAATGAAGGTAAGGGAGCTTAAAGAGAAGGGCGTGAAAGCAAGGGGAGTGATGGCGAGGGGAGCGAAGGCGAGGATGGAGAAGGCGGGGGTGATAATGCGGGGGATAATGCGGGGGAGAAGGCGAGGGAGAGAAGGCGTGGGAGTGTGAAGACGAGGGGGAGAGAAGGCAGGGGAGTGAAGGCGGGCAAGAGAAGGTGGGGTGAGAAGGCGCGTGTGGAGAAGACGAGGGTGATAATGCGGGGGAGAACGTGGGGCAGAAGGCGAGGGTGGAGAAGGCGGGGTGAGAAGGCGAGGGTAGAGAAGGCGGGGGTGATAATGCAGGGGAGAAGTTGGGTAAACAAGGCGAGGGTGGAGAAGGCGGGGAGAGATGCGGGGAGCAAAGGCGGGGAGAGAAGACGAAGGTGGAGAAGGCGGGGAGAGAAGGCGGGGGAGAAGTCGGGGAGAGAAGACGAAGTGGGAGAAGGTTGGGGAGAAGGCGAGGATGGAGAAGGCGAGGATGGAGAAGGCGGGTGGAGAAGGCGGGGGAGAAGGTGAGGGTGGAGAAGGCCAATGTAGCGAAGGCTGGGAGAGAAAGTGACGGAGAGAAGGCTGGGAGAGAAGACGGGGAGAAGGAGAGGGTGGAGAAGACGGGGTGATAATGTGGGTGAGAAGGTGGGGCAGAAGGCGAGGGTGGAGAAGGCGGGGTGGAGAAGGCGGGGTGGAGAAGGCAGAATGGAGAAGGCGAGGGTGGAGAAGGCGAGAGTGGAGAAGGCGGGTGGAGAAGGCGGGGGCGAAGGCGAGGGTGGAGAAGGCCAATGTGGCGAAGGCTGGGAGAGAAAGTGATGGAGAGAAGGCTGGGAGAGAAGACGGGGAGAAGGAGAGGGTGGAGAATGCGGGGGGAGAAGGCGAGGGAGAGAAGGCGGGGAGAGAAGGCGAGGGGAGCGAAGATGAGGTAGTGAAGGTGCGGCAAGGAGGCGAGGGTGGAGAAGGCAGGGAGAAGGCGAGTGTGGAGAAGGCGGGGAGAAGGCAAGGGTGGAGAAGGTGAGGGCGGAGAAGGCGGGGAGAAGGCGAGGGTGGAGAAGGTGAGGGTGGAGAAGACGAGGGGGGAGAAAGCGAGGGAGAGAGAAGGCGAGGGTGGAGAAGGTGAGGGGAGATAAGGCGAGGGTGGAGAAGGCGAGGGGAGAGAAGGCGAGGGTGGAGACGGCGAGGGGAGAGAAGGCGAGGGTGGAGAAGGTGAGGGGAGAGAAGGCGAGGGTGGGGTAGTCGAGGGTGGAGAAGGCGAATTAGAGACGGTGAGGGGGTGAGAAGGCGATGGGAACGAAGATGAGGTAGTGAATGTGCGGCAAGGAGGCGAGGGTGGAGAAGGCAGGGAGAAGGCGAGTGTGGAGAAGGCGGGGAGAAGGCAAGGGTGGAGAAGGTGAGGGCGGAGAAGGCGGGGAGAAGGCGAGGGTGGAGAAGGTGAGGGCGGAGAAGGCGGGGAGAAGGCGAGGGTGGAGAATGTGAGGGTGGAGAAGACGAGGGGGGAGAAAGCGAGGGGCGAGAAGGTGGGGAGAGAAGGCAGAAGGAGAAGGTGAGGGTGGAGAATGCGGGAGAGAGAAGGTGGGGGAGAAGGCGAGTGGGAGAAGACGTGGAGAGAAGTCGGGGAGAAGGCGGGGTGGAGAAGGCAAGGATGGCGAAGGCAGGTGGAGAGAGTGGGAGAGAAGGCGAGGGTGGAGAATGCGGGGTAGAAGGTGGGAACAGAAGGTGGGGGGAGAAGGCGGGGAGAGAAGACGAGGGGAGAGAAGGCGAAGGCAGAGAAGGCGAAGGGTCAGAAGGCAAGGGGGCGAAGGCGAGTGGTGATGAAGACGAGGGGTTGAAGGTGAGGCAGCTGAATGCGACGAGATGAGAAGGTGAGGGGGAGAAAGCGGTGGAGGGAAGGTGGGGAGAGAAGGCAAGGGTGGAGAAGGCGAGGGTGAGATTGCGGTAGTGAAGGTGGGGGGAGAAGGTGGGGAGAAGGCGAGGGTGGAGAAGGCCAGGGCAGAGAAGGCGGGGAGAAGGCGAGGGGAGAGAAGGCAAGTGGGAGAAGGCGAGGGGTGGTGAAGGTGAAGGGTTGAAGGCGACACTTGAAGGCGAGGGAAGAGAAGGGGGGAGAGGAGGCGATGGGGGAGAAGGAGAGGGTGTGATTGCGGGGGTGAAGGTTGGTGGAGAAGGCGAGGGTGGAGAAGGCGGGGAAAAAGGCGGGGAGAGAAGACGAGAGTGGAGAAGGCAGGGAGAGAAGGCGGGGGAGTAGGTGGGGGAGAAGGCGAGGGTGGAGAAGGCGGAGAGAAGGCGAAGGTGGAGAAGGCGAGGGTGGAGAAGACGAGGGAGAGAAGGCGAGGGGGAGAAGACAGGGAGAGAAGATGAGGGTGGTGAAGGCGAGGGGGATGAAGGCAGGGGAGAGAGAAGGCTATGGGTGTGAAGGTGGAGGATAGTGAAGGAAAGGGGTGTGTTAAGGCGAGAGGATAGTGAGAGTGAGGGGGGTGAAGGCAAGGGTGGTAAAGGCAGGGGAGGGTGAAGACGAGGGCAGAGCAGGCGGGGAGAGAAGGTTAGGAGAGACGGCGAGGAGAGTGAAGGCAAGGGGATGTGGAGGCGAGGAGTTCAAGGCGAGGGGTGGTGAAGGCGAGGGGGAGTCAAGGCGAGGGAGGGTGAAGGCGAGCGGGGTAAAGGTGAGGGGGTGAAGGTGAGGAGTTGAGGGTGAGGGGGTGTGAAGTCAAGGTGGATTGAAGCCGAGGGGTTTAAGGTGAGGGGAGTGATGGCGAGGGGAGTGAAGGCCAGGGTAGAGATGGCGGGTTGAGAATACGTTGGTGAAGGTGGTGGGAGATGGTAGGGGCTGAAGGCGGGGAGAGAAAGCAAGTAGGGTGAAGGCAAGGGAGAGAGAAGTTGAGGGGGATTAATGTGAGGGTGGAGATGGCGGGGAAGAGAAGGCGATGGGGGTGATGGCAGGGGATGGAGAAGGAAAGTGGGTGTGTGCTAGCGAGAGGATGGTGCGGGCGAGGTGTGAAGGCAAGGGTGGTGAAGATGAGGGAGGGTGAAGATGAGGGGGAGAGAAGGCAGGGGAGAGAAGGCAAAGGGGCAGAAGGCGAGGGTGGAGAAGGCGGTGAGAGAAGGCGGGGTGAGAATGTAATGGTGAAGGTGGGGTGAGAAGGCGAGGTTGGAGCAGGTGGGGAGAGGAGGTGTGGAGAGAAGGCTGTGGAGAGGTCGGGAAGAGAAGACGAGGTGGAGAAGGTTCGGGGAGAAAGCGAAGGTGGAGAAGGCGTGGAGAAGGCAGGGGAGAGAAGGCGTGGGAGGAGAAGACAGGGAGAGAAGACGAGGGTGAAGAACTCGGGGAGAAGGCAGTGAAGAGAAGGCGAGGGAGGAGAAGGCGCGGAAAGGCGAGAGGATGGTGAGGGCAAGGGGATGAAGGCGACGGTGGGGAAGGCGGGGAGCGTGAAGCCAAGAGGGGGAGAAGGTGAGGGGAGAGAAAGCGAGGGCAGAGGAGTTTAGGGGAGAAGGCGATGGGAGAGAAGACAATGGGGAGAAGGCGAGGGGTGTGAAGGAAAGAGGGGTTAAATGGGAGGGCGTGAAGTCGAGGTGATTTGATGTCGGAGGTGAAGACAAGAGGTGTGAAGGCGAGGGGGTGTGAAGGCAAGGGGGTTTGAAGGCGACGGGGTGAAGTCAAGGGGCGGTGAAAGTGAGGGATAATAAAGGCGAGGGTGGGTGAAGGCGAGGGGTTTGAAGGTGAGGGAGGCGAAGGCGAGGGGCTGAAGGCGAGGGTGGAGAAGGAGGCAGAGAAGGCAGGGAGAGAAGGCAGGGAGAGAAGGCGGGGAGAAGGTGAGGGGAGAAGGCGAGGGTGGAGAAGGCGGTGGAGAAGCCGGGGAGAGAAGATGAGAGGGGAGAATGTGGGGGGAGAATGCGAGGGTGGAGAAGGCAGGGGAGAGAAGGCGGGTGAGAGAAGGCGAGGGGAGAGAAGCCGAGGTCAGAGGTTAGGGGAGAAGGCGAGGGTAGAGAAGGCAAAGGGGCAGAAGGCGTGGGTGGTGAAGGCGGGGAGAGAAGACGAGGGTGGAGAAGGCGGGGGAGAGAAGGTGGGGAGAGAAGGCGAGGGTGAAGAAGGCGGGGAGAGGAGGCGATGGTGGAGAAGAGGAGGGTGCGATGGCGGGGGTGAAGGTTGGTGGAGAAGGCGAGGGTGGAGAAGGCGGGGAAAAAGGCGGGGTGAGAAGACGAGCGTGGAGAAGGCAGGGAGAGAAGGCGGGGGAGTAGGTGGGGGAGAAGGTGAGTGTGGAGAAGGCAGTGAGAAGGCGAAGGTGGAGAAGGCGAGGGTGGAGAAGGCGAGGGAGAGAAGGCGAGGGGGAGAAGGCAGGGAGAGAAGATGAGGGTGGTGAAGGCGAGGGGGATGAAGGCAGGGGAGAGAGAAGGCTATGGGTGTGACGGTGGAGGATAGTGAAGGAAAGGGGTGTGTTAAGGCGAGATGATAGTGAGAGTGAGGGGGTGAAGGCAAGGGTGGTAAAGGTGGGAGAGGGTGAAGACGAGGGCAGAGCAGGTGGGGAGAGAAGGTTAGGGGAGAAGGCGAGGAGAGTGAAGGCAAGGGGATGTGGAGGCGAGGAGTTCAAGGCGAGGGGTGGTGAAGGCGAGGGGGAGTCAAGGCGAGGGAGGATGAAGGCGAGCGGGGTAAAGGTGAGGGGGTGAAGGTGAGGAGGTGAGGGTGAGGGGGTGTGAAGTCAAGGTGGGATGAAGCCGAGGGGATTAAGGTGAGGGGAGTGATGGCGAGGGAAGCGAAGGCGAGGGTAGAGATGGCGGGTTGAGAATACGTTGGTGAAGGTGGTGGGAGATGGTAGAGGCTGAAGGCGGGGAGAGAAAGCAAGTAGGGTGAAGGCAAGGGACGCGAAGGTGAGGGGGATTAATGCAAGGGTGGAGATGGCGGGGAAGAGAAGGCGATGGGTGTGAAGGCAGGGGATGGAGAAGGAAAGTGGGTGTGTGCTAGCGAGAGGATGGTGCGGGCGAGGTGTGAAGGCAAGGGTGGTGAAGGTGAGGGAGGGTGAAGATGAGGGGGAGAGAAGGCAGGGGAGAGAAGGCGGGTGAGAGAAGGCGAGGGGAGAGAAGGCGAGGTCAGAGGTTAGGGGAGCAGGCGAGGGTAGAGAAGGCAAAGGGGCAGAAGGCGTGGGTGGTGAAGGCGGGGAGAGAAGACGAGGGTGGAGAAGGCGGGGGAGAGAAGGTGGGGAGAGAAGGCGAGGGTGGAGAAGGTGGTGAGAGAAGGCGGGGTGAGAATGTAATGGTGAAGGTGGGGTGAGAAGGCGAGGTTGGAGCAGGCGGGGAGAGGAGGTGGGGAGAGAAGGCTGTGGAGACGTCGGGGAGAGAAGACGAGGTGGAGAAGGTTTGGGGAGAAAGCGAAGGTAGAGAAGGCGTGGAGAAGGCAGGGGAGAGAAGGCGAGCGAGGAGAAGGCGGGGAGAGAAGACGAGGGTGAAGAACTCGGGGAGAAGGCAGTGAAGAGAAGGCGAGGGAGGAGAAGGCGGGGAAAGGCGAGAGGATGGTGAGGGCAAGGGGATGAAGGCGACGGTGGGGAAGGCGGGGAGCGTGAAGACAAGAGGGGGAGAAGGTGAGGGGAGAAAAAGCGAGGGCAGAGGAGTTTAGGGGAGAAGGCGATCGGAGAGAAGACAATGGGGAGAAGGCGAGGGGTGTGAAGGAAAGAGGGGTTAAATGGGAGGGCGTGAAGTCGAGGTGATTTGATGTCAGAGGTGAAGACAAGAGGTGTGAAGGCGAGGGGGTGTGAAGGCAAGGGGGTGTGAAGGCGACGGGGTGAAGTCAAGGGGCGGTGAAAGTGAGGGATAATAAAGGCGAGGGTGGGTGAAGGCGAGCGGGGTGAAGGTGAGGGGGATGTCGAAGGGGTGAGGGTGAGGGGGTGTGAAGGCAAGGGGTTTGAAGGTGAGGGAGGCGAAGGCGAGGGGAGTGATGGCGAAAGGAGTGAAGGCGAGGGTGGAGAAGGCGGGGGAGAGAAGGTGAGGGTGGAGAAGGTGGGGAGCGAAGGTGGGGAGAGAAGGTGGGGAGGAAGGGCGAGTTTGGAGAAGGCGGGGGTGAGAATGCACGGGTGAAGGTGGGTGGAGAAGTTGAGGGTGGAGTAGGCGAGGGTGGAGAAGGTGTGTGAGAGAAGGTGGGGACAAGGCGAGGCAGGAGATGGCTGGGGAGAAGGTGGGGAGAGAAGACGAGAGGTGGGAGAAGGTGGGTGGAGAAGGCAGGGGAGAAAAGGCAGGGCAGAGAAGGCGGGGAGAGAAGGCGAGGGTGGAGAAATTGGTGGGGAGAAGGCGGGGAGAAAGCTAGTGTGGTGAAGGTGAGGGTTGAGAAGGCTGGGAGAGAAGGCGAGGGAGAGAAGGCGTGGGAGCGTGAAGACGAGGGGGAGAGACGGCAGGGGAGTGAAGGTGGGCAAGAGAAGGCGAGGGGGGAGAAGACGAGGGCAGAGAAGGTTAGGGGACAAGGCGAGGGGAAAGAAGAAAAGGGGGGAGAAGGAGAGGGGCTGAAGGCGAGGGTGGAGAAGGAGGCAGAGAAGGCAGGTAGAGAAGGCAGGGAGAGAAGGCGAGGAGAAGGTGAGGGGAGAAGGCAAGGGTGGAGAAGGCGGTGGAGAAGCCGGGGAGAGAAGATGAGAGGGGAGAAGGTGGGGAAGATTGCGAGGGTGGAGAAGGCAGGGGAGAGAAGGCGGGCTAGAGAAGGCGAGGGGAGAGAAGGCGAGGGGAGAGAAGGCGAGGTCAGAGGTTAGGGGAGAAGGCGAGGGTAGAGAATGCAAAGGGGCAGAAGGCGTGGGTGGTGAAGGCGGGGAGAGAAGACGAGGGTGTAGAAGGCGGGGGAGAGAAGGTGGGGAGAGAAGGCGAGGGTGGAGAAGGCGGGGAGAGAAGGCGGGGTGAGAATGTAATGGTGAAGGTGGGGTGAGAAGGCGAGGTTGGAGAAGGCAGGGAGAGGAGGTGTGGAGAGAAGGCTGTGGAGACGTCGGGGAGAGAAGACGAGGTGGAGAAGGTTCGGGGAGAAAGCGAAGGTGGAGAAGGCGTGGAGAAGGCAGGGGAGAGAAGGCGAGCGAGGAGAAGGCGGGGAGAGAAGACGAGGGTGAAGAAGGCGGGGAGAAGGCAGTGAAGAGAAGGCGTGGGAGGCGAAGGCGGGGAAAGGCGAGAGGATGGTGAGGGCAAGGGGATGAAGGCGACGGTGGGGACGGCGGGGAGGGGAGAAGGTGAGGGGAGAGAAAGCGCGGGCAGAGGAGTTTAGGTGAGAAGGCGATGGGAGAGAAGACAATGGTGAGAAGGCGAGGGGTGTGAAGGCAAGAGGGGTTAAAGGGGAGGGGGTGAAGTCGAGGTGATTTGATGTCAGAGGTGAAGACAAGAGGTGTGAAGGCGAGGGGGTTTGAAGGCAAGGGGGTGTGAAGGCGACGGGGTGAAGTCAAGGGGCGGTGAATGTGAGGGATAATAAAGGCGAGGGTGGGTGAAGGCGAGCGGGGTGAAGGTGAGGGGGAAGTCGAAGGGGTGAGGGTGAGGGGGTGTGAAGGCAAGGGGTTTGAAGGTGAGGGAGGGGAAGGCGAAGGGAGTGATGGCGAAGGGAGTGAAGGTGAATGTGGAGAAGGTGGGGAGAGAAGGTGGGGAGAGATGGCGAGGTTGGAGAAAGCGGGGGTGAGAATGTGCGGGTGAAGGTGTGTGGAGAAGTCGAGGGTGGAGTAGGCGAGGGTGGAGAAGGTGTGTGAGAGAAGGTGGGGACAAGGCGAGGGTGGAGATGGCTGGGGAGAAGGTGGGGAGAAAAGACGAGAGGGGGGAGAAGGTGGGGGGAGAAGGCAGGGGAGAAAAGGCAGGGCAGAGAAGGCGGGGAGAGAAGGCGAGGGTGGAGAAGGTGGTGGGGAGAAGGCGGGGAGAAAGCTAGGGTGGTGAAGGCGAGGGAGAGAAGGCGTGGGAGCGTGAAGACGAGAGGGAGAGAAGGCAGGGGAGAGAAGGCTGGCAAGAGAAGGCGAGGGGAGAAAAGACGAGGGCAGAGAAGGTTAGGGGAGAAGGCGAGGGGAAAGAAGAAAAGGGTGGAGAAAGCGAGGGGCTGAAGGCGAGGGTGGAGAAGGAGGCAGAGAAGGCGGGTAGAGAAGGCAGGGAGAGAAGGCGGGGAGAAGGTGAGGGGAGAAGGCGAGGTTGGAGAAGGCGGTGGAGAAGCCGGGGAGAGAAGATGAGAGGGGAGAAGGTGGGGGGAGAATGCGAGGGTGGAGAAGGCAGGGGAGCGAAGTCGGGGAGAGAAGGCGGGGAGTAGGTAGGGGTAGAATGCGAAGGTGGAGAAGGCGGTGGTAAGGGCGGGGGTAGAAGCCACGGGTGGAGAATGCGAGGGCGAGAATGCTTGGGAGAAGGTGGGGGAGAGAAGGCGGGGAGAGAAGGCGGGGAGAAGGCGAGGATGGAGAATGCGAGGGGGAGAAGGCGAGGGAGAGAAGGCAGGGGGGAGATGTCGAGGGGGGAAGTCGGGCAGAGAGGGCGGGGGTGTGAAGGCGGGGGTGAGAAGGTGGCAGAGAAGGCAGGTGGTGAAGGCGAAGGGAGAGAAGGAGGGAGTTAAGGCAAGAGTGGAGAATGCGGGAGAAAGAAGGCGGTGTTGAAAGCGTCGGGTGAAGCCGAGAGGGGGAAGGCGGGGGTGAGAAGGCAGCAGAGAGAAGGTGAGGGGAGAGAAGGCAGGGGAGAAGGCGAGAGGGAGAAGACAGGGAATAGAAGGCAGGGAGAGAAGTCAGGGGGAGAAGGCGGAGGTTGTCAAGTCGAGGGTGGAGAAGGCTGGTGGAGAGAGTGGAGAGAAGGCGAGTGTAGAGAATGTGGGGAGAGAAGGCGGGGATAGAAGGTGGGGGAGAAGGTGGGGGGAGAAGGTGGGGGGAGAAGGCGAGTGGGCTGAAGGCAGGGGAGAGAAAAGGCAAGGGGGATGAAGAAATGTGGGTGAAGGCGACGGGGTGTGTGAAGACGAGAGGATGGTGAGGGCGAGGGGGCTGAAGGCGAGGGTGGTGAAGGTGTGGGAGGGTGAAGACGAGGGGGAGAAAAGGCAGAGGAGAGAAGGTGGGTGAGAGAAGGCGAGGGGAGAGAAGGCAGGGGGAGATGGTGAGGGCGGATGAAGACGAGGGGTTGAAGGCGAAGTGGGTGAATGAGAGGGGACTTGAAGGCGAGGGGAGTGAAGGCGAGAGGTGTGAAGGTGAGAGGTGAAAGGCAAGGGATCGTGAAGGCGATGGGGGTGAAGGCAAGGGGGTTGATGGCGTGGGGGATTAAGGCGACAGTGGGTGTAGGCGATGGGGGTTGAAGGCGAGGGGCAGTGAAGGCGAGGGAGGGTGAAGGCCAGCGGGTTTAAGTTGAGGGCGTGAAGGCGAGGGGGTGAAGGTTAGAAGGTGTGAAGGCAAGGGGGATTAAAAGGTAGGGCGTGAAGGTGAGGGGAGTGATTGTGAGGGGAGCGAAAGTGAGGGTGGAGAAGGTGGTGGAGAGAAGGCGGCGTGAGAAGGCGAGGGTGGAGAATGCAGGGGAGAAGGCAAGGGTGGAGAAGGTGGGGCGAGAAGGCGGGGAAAAGGTGGGGGAGAAGGCGATGGTGGAGAAGGCGGTGGAGAAGTCACAGAGAGAAGACGAGGGGGAGAAGGTAGGGGGAGAAGGCGAGAATGGAGAAGGCGAGAGTGGAGAATACGAGGTTGGAGAAGGCGAGGGGAAGAAGGTGGGCGAGAAGGCGGGGAGGAGACGAGGGGTGAGAATGCGAAGTTGGAGAAGGTGGAGGAGAAAAGGAAGGGAGAAGGCAAGGGGGAGAAGTCGAGGGTGGAGAAGGCGGGCGAGAGAAGGCAAGGTTGCAGAAGGCGGGGGTGAAGGCAAGGGTGGAAAATGTGGGGGAGACAAGGTGATGGGACAGAAAGCAAGGGAGAGAAGGCGAGGGTGGAGAAGGCGAGTGGAGAGAAGTCGAGGGCGGAGAAGGCGAGGGTGGAGAAGGAGAAGGAGAGAAGGGGAGGGAAAGAAGGCAGGGGGTGAAGTCGAGGGGTGTAGGCAGGCAGAGAAGGCGGGTGGGTGAAGGCAGGGGTGAGAAGTTGGTGGAGAAGGTGAGTGGTGAATGTGGGGATTGAAGCCGAGAGGAGAGAAGGAGGGGTTAAGGCGACAGTGGAGAATTCGGTGAAGAGAAGGCTGGGAGTGAAAACGGGGAGTGAAGACGCAGGGGAGAAGGCGGGGAGAGAAGGTGTGAGAGAGAAGGTGGGGGCGAAGGTGGGAAGAAGGCGAGAGGGAGCAGACGGCGAGAGAAGGCGGGGAGAGAAATCAAGGGGAGAACGCGAGGGTGGAGAAGGCAGGTGGAGAGGGTGGGAGAGAAGGCGAGGGGGATGAAGGCGAGGGAGAAGGCCGGGACAGAAGACGGTGGTAGAAGGCAGGGCAGAGAAGGCGAGTGGGGTGAAGGCAGGGGAAAGAGAATGCAATGGGATGAAAGTGCGGGAGGGTGAAGGCGAGGGGGTGTGTGAAGGCCAGAGGATGGTGAGGGCGAGGGGGGTGAAAGCGAGGGTGGTGAAGGCTGGGGAGGGTGAAGACTAGGGGACAAGGCAAGGGGGTGAAGGCGAGGGGTTGAAGGTGAGGGGCGGTGAGTTCGAGGGGCGGAGAAGGCGAGCGGGGTGAACGTGAGGGGTGAAGGCGAGGGGGTGAAGGTGAGAGGGTGTGAAGACAAGGAAATTAAAGTGGACGGCGTGAAGGCGAGTGGGTTGATGGCGAGGGGAGCGAAGGGGAGGGTGGAGAAGGCAGGGGAGAGAAGGCGGGGTGAAAAGGCGAGGGTGGAGAAAGCCGGGAGAGAAGATGGGGAGAGAAGGCGGGGAGAGAAGACGTGGGTAGAGAAGGTGGGGAGAGAAGGCGGGGAGCGAAGACGTGGGTAGAGAAGGTGGGGAGAAAGCAGGGGAGATGGCGAGGGTGGAGAAGGCGCTAGACAAGTCGGGGAGAGAAGACAAGGTGGGAAAAGGCAGAGAAGGCGAGGGTGGAGGAGGCGAGGGCAAAGAAGGCGAGGGCAGAGAAGGTGAGGGTGGAGAAGGTGAGGGAGAGATGGCGAGGGGAAAGAAGGTGGTGGAGAAGGCGGGGAGAATGTGGGGAGAGAAGACGAGGGGGGAGAAGGCGAGGGTGGAGAAGGCGAGGGTGGAGAACGCATGGGAGAAGGCGAGGGGTCAGAAGGCGAGGGTGGTGACGGCGAGGGTGGAGAAGGCGAGGGGAGAAAGCGGGGAGAGAAGGCGAGAGGGAAAAGGTGGGGAGAAGGCGAGGGTGGGGAAGGCGAGGGTGGAGAAGGCAAGGGGTCAGAAGGCGAGGGAGAGAGAAGGCGAGGGTGGAGAAGGCAAGGGGTCAGAATGCGAGGGAGAGAGAAGGCGAGGATGGAGAAGGTGAGGGGAGAGAAGGCGAGGGAGAAAGAAGGCGAGGGTGGAGAAGGCGAGGAGAGAGAAGACGAGGGAGAGAGAAGGTGAGGGATGAGAAGCCAAGAGGAGAGAATGCGAGTAGAAATAAGGCGAGGGGCTGTGAAGGCGAGGTGGAGAAGGCAAGGGGAGAGAAGTCGAGGGGAGAGATGGCGGGTCGAGAGAAGGCGAGGGTGGAGAATGCAGGGAGAGAAGGCAATTTGGAACAATGAGGGGGAGAGAAGGCGAATGAGGCAAATGCGGGGGAGAGAAGGCGGGGGTGAAGGCGAGTGGTGAAATACGGGGGTGAAGGTGAGGGACAGAAGGCGAGGAGAAGGCAAAGGTGGAGAAGGCGAGGGTGGAGAAGGTGAGGGAGAGATAGTGAGGGGAAGAAAGCGGGGAGGAGGCGGGTGAGAAGCTGGGGAGAGAAGAGGAGGGTAGTGAAGACGAAGGTGGAGAAGACTGCAGGAGAAGGCGAGAGAGAGAAGGCGGGGAGAGAAGGCGAGGGTGGAAAATGCAAGGGAGAGAAGGTGAGGGAGAGAAGACTGGGGAGAATTCGAGGAGTGAAGGCGGGTAGAGAAGGCGTGGAGGTGAAGGCGGGGGGAGAAGGTGGTGGAGAAGGTGGGCGTGAAGGCGGGGAGTGAAGGTGAGGGGTGAGAAGGAGGGGGTTAAGGCGAGGATGGAGAATGCAGGAGAGATAAGGCGGGGGATAAAGCAGGGGGTGACGCCAATGGGGAGAAGTTGGGGGTGAAGGCGGGGGAGAAGATGAGGGTGGAGATTACGGGGCTGAGAAGGTGAAGAGAGAAGTCAGATAGAAAAGGCGGGGGTGGAGAAGGCGGGTGGAGAGAGGGAGAGAGAAGGAGAGGTTGGAGAGTGCGGGGGGAGAAGGCGGGGACAGAAGGTGGGGGGAAAAGGCGGGGAGAGAAGGCGAGTGGGGTTGAAGGCGAGTGGGGATGAAGGCGAGTGGGGGTGAAGGCGAGGTGGTGAAGGCAACGGGAGTGAAGACAAGGGGGTGTGAAGGTGAGGGTAGAGTGAAGGTGAGGGGGTGAAGGCTAGGGGTGTGAAGCCGATGGGGTGTGAAAGTGTAGGGGGTGAAGAGCAGGGAGGGTGAAGGTGAGGGGAGTGAAGGCGAATGGGATGAAGGTGGGTGAGTGAAGTCGAGGGGGGATGAAGGCAAGGGGTGTGAAGGCAATGGGGAGAATGCGCGGGGAGTGAAGGTGAGGGGGTGAAGATGAGGGGGAGTGAAGGCAAGGGAGTGAAGGGGAGGGAGGGGGAAGGCGATGGGGGTGAAGTTGAGGGGCTGTGAAGGGGAGGGGGTGAAGGCGACGGGGGTGAAGGTGAGGGGCTGTGAAGGCGAGGTGGTGAAGGCGATGGGGTGAACGCGAGGAGAGTGAAGGTGACGGTTGAGAATGTGGGGGAGAATGCGGGGATGAAGGCGAGGAGGGAGAAGACAAGGGGAGAGAAGACGAGGACAGAAAGTGAGGATGGAGAATGTGGAGGGAGAATTTGGGGAGAGAAGGCGTGGGGAGCAGGCGGGGAGAAGGAGAGGGGAGAAGATGGTGCGAGAATGCAGGGGAAAGAAGGCAGGGAGAGAAGGCGAGAGTGGAGAATGTGGGGGAGAGAATGTGAGGGGGAAGATGGGGCAGAGAAGACGAGGACAGAAAGCGGGGGTGGAGAATGCGGGGGAAGAAGTCGGGGAGAGAAGGCAGCAAGAGAAGACTAGGGGGAGCAGGCGGGGGAGAAGGTGGGGAGAGAAGGCGAGAGTGGACAAGGCGGGGTAGAGAAGGTGGGGAGAGAAAGAAGGGGAGAACAGGGGAGAGAAGCCGGGGAGAACACCAGGGTGGAGAATGCGGGGGAGAGAAGGTGGGGAGACAAGGTGGGAAGAAGGTGAGGAAGAGTATACGAGGGAGAGAAGGTGGAGGGGAGAAGGTGAGGGAGAAAACGAGGGGAGGGAAGGCGGGGTGAAGGCGAGGGAGAGAAGGCGAGGGTGGAGAATGCGGGGGAGAAGGCAGGGGAGAGAAGTTGCGGGAGAAGGCAAGGGGGAGAAGACGGGGAGAGAAGGAGCGGGGAGAAGCGGAGAGAGATGGTGCAGGAGAAGGTGGTGAGACAGGGTGAGGGGAGAATAGGCGAGGTGGGAGAAGACGGGGAGAGAAGGAGGGGCGAGATGGTGCGGGAGAAGGCTCGGGGGTATAAATTGAGGGGAGAGAAGACGAGAGGGATAGAAGGCAAGCGTGGAGAAGGCGGGGAGAAGGCGAGGGGAGAGAATGTGTCAGGCAGAAGGCAGGCTGTGAAGGAAATGGGGGAGAAGGCTGGAGCGAATTCGAAGTCAGGTTTACAGATGGGAAAGCAAGCAAGACATTTCTGTCCTCGTCCATGTAAAAGGCTGCTTTTGGAGAACAAGGTAGTTTTGGTCAAGATTCGAACTGGCGACCGTTCGTGTATAAGGCCGGTGCGATCACCCCGACACTTCAGAAACAAGCCCGGAGCAGTGCTGCTGCAGCTGAGTGGCGTCCAGCCGTGACATTCGCAGCCATTCTGCACTTCACCTTTCTGCTTCCAATAGCTCGTTGTTGTCCAGCGTAATTGATATCTCGACAAAGTAAAAGAAAAGGAACGTGAAATTGATGACAAAATACACACAAGATGTTTGGACCATAAGGTGAGGTGGAATAGGCTGGTACAACTTTACCTGCAGCTTAACGGTTGCGTTAAAACGCAGTATTTACGTGTTTTACTCAAGCTGGGGCGAGTTGAAAACTCGAGAGCAAAGGTTTAAGGTGAGTGGGCTGAAATTGACGAAGGACCTGAGGCAAATTTCCCACACAGAAGGTTGTGCGTGCATGGAATGAGCTACCAGAGGGAGTGGAGTAGGCTATTACACTCAGAAAATTGCAAAGGTAACCGGATGAGTGTCTGGATTGGAAGGGTTTAGAGGGATAGGGGCAAAATGTTGGATATGGGATTTTGTTTAATTATTGCTATGTGGTGAGCATGGACGAGATACACCGAAGTATCTGTTTCCACGCGGTGTGCGCCAATAACATTGTGTTGCTTACACCGGCTGTAAAGGATTACTTTTTAGCGGAGCTGGCCGTCGCAGTCTGTGGCACAATCATTTAGTCTGTTCGACTGCTCACGGGAAAGGTAGCGTTGTAAGACACTGCAGAAACGAACGACTTCCTTACTTTTGCTCCGACTGACCATACTCCGGGAAATTTTCCCAGATTCTCAGTTGAGGATTTTTGCAGCTGGAAGTTACCTCAGAAACCCTGTTAATTCGAAATGTATTGAGCGAATCGCAAAACAGAAAGCATTTAACACGGAACACAAACAAAACTGGCAAACCAAATGCATTTTCAGACACAGCGAGCATGAATGCAAAATGTGAGACAGGCCGGGGGCATGAGTCATAAAGTAATCTCACAACTAACAACAGGGCAATTCCAAACTGCTCTTTCAAACATACTGGAGCCTGAGTGCACCACCACTTCCCAGACAATGCTGAAAAGAGAGAAAGAAAGAACACAATAAGAATGGGCCATAAAAAAGTGAATTTCACCAATCACAGACTGGATTAGATTACCTTTCCCTTCCGATGTCCGCAGGACGGAAATGAAGGAAATGGGAGAAATTCAATAACATGTGACATCGCAATTCATTGGAACGATTTTCCCATTGGCCATAAAACAAAATAACGACGAGTCGTGCCACCGCAGGACTTTGTTTCACAACAGCAATGAAATCACAGTCGACATTCGGTTCCAGTAAACGCTCAACTTGCCTGCGACAGCAGAGCTGTTTGCGATTTTCCACGCAGGAGGCGAACACGATCATGACAGCACAGACACCGGAAAAGTTGGGACTTTGCCACACCACAGTTCATTGCCCGGGAAGCAAACCCAATTTTCTTCGGTTTTAAACAGAAATGCAGCAGGAGTCGAAACAGCATTTTAACAAGCTGCGTCGTTGGAAACGATCAGCAGAAATGGCAGCGGTGGGATTCGAACCCACGCCTCTGTCAAGAACTGGAGCCTTAATCCAGCGGCTTAGACCGCTCGGCCACACTACCAGCCAGCCGCGCTGCCCCATTTTCTTGCACTTCCAATTGTGCTCCTGCATAACAACCGATGCAAAGCCACGTGAAAAGGGTTCCATGATCCCTCTCCGACTCGCACAACTGCTGGGATGTGCCCGTCTACAATATCAATTTCGCAGCAGATAATGATAGCCCATCAATCCAGACAACTATCAATGGTAAGCTGAGTCTATCTTCTCAGAATCTTTTCAACTACAAATGTATCTGTGAGTGCGTGAGAACATGCGATCGGTTATGATTTGGTCAAATTACCATGAGCTGCTTGACATTACTGCAATTTCGATTCTTGCTTTGCTAAATGATTTCACCCTTTGATCGAAACAGGACAACTTTCACGTTTACACGGAACATGAAACACACCGGACTACCGGGAAAATGCACAAAGCTGAGCAGGCCGTGTTCCACATCATACCGCGCAGCATCGTTTCAGTCACTGTTTTGCAGAATAAGAGTCCCAAAGAATGTTCTCCACCCTAAAACCGGAGGTAGCATTACAATCCGAGAACGACAGATCACATTGTGAGGATGCTCTGACCTCGGAGCCGGTTCGAGATGACACTTTCCTTGCCTTTTTGCCTTACCCGTGCAATTCGCTGCAGAGATGTTCACACCTGGATATGAGCCACATGGATACCAACTGAGTCGACGAGAAGCGACTCAATAAATTTTGCTAAACTCCACGGTGCTGATTAGAAATGCAGTTTCTGTTCACATCAATCTAAAAGGCAGTTTCTGAACATAGTAACAGAAGTCAAAAGGTAATTAGCTCACCCCACCCCCACTCCGGAAGAGGTGCTAACTGCCCTTGAGTGCTTTTTTGTTCTCGATGTGAAGAGCTCTCACGCCTGAGTCACCTTCACACGTCTCTGGTTGCTGAGTGAATCACAAAGAAGGAATTTCACCAGAGCTGCAACTGCCTCACTTCCCCACTCGCCCTCCCAGTTTACATTTTCCTGCTCGTCAGTGATTTAAAGAAAACCAAATGGATGCGATGTCATTCTGTAGCCTCTCTGTCGATTCCTCCGTTTCAGTTCCAACGTGGTTAGATCTCGGGCCGCTATCAAAGCACAGGTCCAGAGGTTCTCTGAGAGTGTAATTTCTTTCATTGCTGTTGCTAATTGAATGAGCCACTAACGTGCGAACTGCTCCAAAACTTGATTCAGGACCTCTGGTAACAACTCACGCACGTTGAATACCGACAGACCGCTTCCAAATGATGTCCTTCATAGACGACTTTGGGGGTACATTTGACAGACAGACTAGTTCAGGAATCCGCGGTGCGCTGTGACACCAGCGCATCAGCTTCTTCCCTGTCTTGAAAACGGGCCGCCTGCGCAAGGAATGCAAGTGCGATACTGATTTTCGTTTAAGGATCAGAAGGCGATAACTACACTCTCAAACAGAATGGCATATGATCACAATCAGGTTGGAGAAAAACTTTACAATGCTTTGCACAGTAATTAAATGGAGTTAAATTACATTTCACTACGAGAGCAGATTTGTTCAAGCAAATTCGAAGGCAGGTTTGCAGATGGGAAAGCAAGCAAGCAAACTCCGCTCCTGTCCATGTAAAATGCTGCAGTTGAAGAACAAAGCAGTTTCTGCCCAGTTTCGAACTGGGGACCTTTCGCGCGTAAGGCGAACGTGATGACCACTACACTACAGAAACAAGGCGCAGTCGCCACTGCTCAGGCTCAGTGGCACCCAGCACTGAAAGTTGAAGCCATTTTACCTTTCACCTTTCTGTTTCCAATCGCTCGTTGTTTAATGGGACTTCTTTAATTTTGGCTATGTGGTGAGCATGGACGAGATACACCGAAGTATCTGTTTCCACGCGGTGTGCGCCAATAACATTGTGTTGCTTACACCGACTGTAAAGTATTACTTTTTAGCGGAGCTTGCCGTCGCAGTCTGTGGCACAATCATTTAGTCTGTTCGACTGCTCACGGGAAAGGTAGCGTTGTAAGACACTGCAGAAACGAACGACTTCCTTACTTTTGCTCCGACTGACCATACTCCGGGAAATTTTCCCAGATTCTCAGTTGAGGATTTTTGCAGCTGGAAGTTACCTCAGAAACCCTGTTAATTCGAAATGTATTGAGCGAATCGCACACCGGAAAGCATTTAACACGGAACACAAACAAAACTGGCAAACCAAATGCATTTTCAGACACAGCGAGCATGAATGCAAAATGTGAGACAGGCCGGGGGCATGAGTCATAAAGTAATCTCACAACTAACAACAGGGCAATTCCAAACTGCTCTTTCAAACATATTGGAGCCTGAGTGCACCACCACTTCCCAGACAATGCTGAAAAGAGAGAAAGAAAGAACACAATAAGAATGGGCCATAAAAAAGTGAATTTCACCAATCACAGACTGGATTAGATTACCTTTCCCTTCCGATGTCCGCAGGACGGAAATGAAGGAAATGGGAGAAATTCAATAACATGTGACATCGCAATTCATTGGAACGATTTTCCCATTGGCCATAAAACAAAATAACGACGAGTCGTGCCACCGCAGGACTTTGTTTCACAACAGCAATGAAATCACAGTCGACATTCGGTTCCAGTAAACGCTCAACTTGCCTGCGACAGCAGAGCTGTTTGCGATTTTCCACGCAGGAGGCGAACACGATCATGACAGCACAGACACCGGAAAAGTTGGGACTTTGCCACACCACAGTTCATTGCCCGGGAAGCAAACCCAATTTTCTTCGGTTTTAAACAGAAATGCAGCAGGAGTCGAAACAGCATTTTAACAAGCTGCGTCGTTGGAAACGATCAGCAGAAATGGCAGCGGTGGGATTCGAACCCACGCTTCTGTCGAGACTGGAGCCTTAATCCAGCGCCTTAGACCGCTCGGCCACACTACCAGCCAGCCGCGCTGCCCCATTTTCTTGCACTTCCAATTGTGCTCCTGCATAACAACCGATGCAAAGCCACGTGAAAAGGGTTCCATGGTCCCTCTCCGACTCGCACAACTGCTGGGATGTGCCCGTCTACAATATCAATTTCGCAGCAGATAATGATAGCCCATCAATCCAGACAACTATCAATGGTAAGCTGAGTCTATCTTCTCAGAATCTTTTCAACTACAAATGTATCTGTGAGTGCGTGAGAACATGCGATCGGTTATGATTTGGTCAAATTACCATGAGCTGCTTGACATTACTGCAATTTCGATTCTTGCTTTGCTAAATGATTTCACCCTTTGATCGAAACAGGACAACTTTCACGTTTACACGGAACATGAAACACACCGGACTACCGGGAAAATGCACAAAGCTGAGCAGGCCGTGTTCCACATCATACCGCGCAGCATCGTTTCAGTCACTGTTTTGCAGAATAAGAGTCCCAAAGAATGTTCTCCACCCTAAAACCGGAGGTAGCATTACAATCCGAGAACGACAGATCACATTGTGAGGATGCTCTGACCTCGGAGCCGGTTCGAGATGACACTTTCCTTGCCTTTTTGCCTTACCCGTGCAATTCGCTGCAGAGATGTTCACACCTGGATATGAGCCACATGGATACCAACTGAGTCGACGAGAAGCGACTCAATAAATTTTGCTAAACTCCACGGTGCTGATTAGAAATGCAGTTTCTGTTCACATCAATCTAAAAGGCAGTTTCTGAACATAGTAACAGAAGTCAAAAGGTAATTAGCTCACCCCACCCCCACTCCGGAAGAGGTGCTAACTGCCCTTGAGTGCTTTTTTGTTCTCGATGTGAAGAGCTCTCACGCCTGAGTCACCTTCACACGTCTCTGGTTGCTGAGTGAATCACAAAGAAGGAATTTCACCAGAGCTGCAACTGCCTCACTTCCCCACTCGCCCTCCCAGTTTACATTTTCCTGCTCGTCAGTGATTTAAAGAAAACCAAATGGATGCGATGTCATTCTGTAGCTCTCTGTCGATTCCTCCGTTTCAGTTCCAACGTGGTTAGATCTCGGGCCGCTATCAAAGCACAGGTCCAGAGGTTCTCTGAGAGTGTAATTTCTTTCATTGCTGTTGCTAATTGAATGAGCCACTAACGTGCGAACTGCTCCAAAACATGATTCAGGACCTCTGGTAACAACTCACGCACGTTGAATACCGACAGACCGCTTCCAAATGATGTCCTTCATAGACGACTTTGGGGGTACATTTGACAGACAGACTAGTTCAGGAATCCGCGGTGCGCTGTGACACCAGCGCATCAGCTTCTTCCCTGTCTTGAAAACGGGCCGCCTGCGCAAGGAATGCAAGTGCGATACTGATTTTCGTGGAAGGATCAGAAGGCGATAACTACACTCTCAAACAGAATGGCATATGATCACAATCAGGTTGGAGAAAAACTTTACAATGCTTTGCACAGTAATTAAATGGAGTTGCATTACATTTCACTACGAGAGCAGATTTGTTCAAGCAAATTCGAAGGCAGGTTTGCAGATGGGAAAGCAAGCAAGCAAACTCCGCTCCTGTCCATGTAAAATGCTGCAGTTGAAGAACAAAGCAGTTTCTGCCCAGTTTCGAACTGGGGACCTTTCGCGCGTAAGGCGAACGTGATGACCACTACACTACAGAAACAAGGCGCAGTCGCCACTGCTCAGGCTCAGTGGCACCCAGCACTGAAAGTTGAAGCCATTTTACCTTTCACCTTTCTGTTTCCAATCGCTCGTTGTTTAATGGGACTTCTTTAATTTTGGCTATGTGGTGAGCATGGACGAGATACACCGAAGTATCTGTTTCCACGCGGTGTGCGCCAATAACATTGTGTTGCTTACACCGACTGTAAAGTATTACTTTTTAGCGGAGCTTGCCGTCGCAGTCTGTGGCACAATCATTTAGTCTGTTCGACTGCTCACGGGAAAGGTAGCGTTGTAAGACACTGCAGAAACGAACGACTTCCTTACTTTTGCTCCGACTGACCATACTCCGGGAAATTTTCCCAGATTCTCAGTTGAGGATTTTTGCAGCTGGAAGTTACCTCAGAAACCCTGTTAATTCGAAATGTATTGAGCGAATCGCACACCGGAAAGCATTTAACACGGAACACAAACAAAACTGGCAAACCAAATGCATTTTCAGACACAGCGAGCATGAATGCAAAATGTGAGACCGGCCGGGGGCATGAGTCATAAAGTAATCTCACAACTAACAACAGGGCAATTCCAAACTGCTCTTTCAAACATACTGGAGCCTGAGTGCACCACCACTTCCCAGACAATGCTGAAAAGAGAGAAAGAAAGAACACAATAAGAATGGGCCATAAAAAAGTGAATTTCACCAATCACAGACTGGATTAGATTACCTTTCCCTTCCGATGTCCGCAGGACGGAAATGAAGGAAATGGGAGAAATTCAATAACATGTGACATCGCAATTCATTGGAACGATTTTCCCATTGGCCATAAAACAAAATAACGACGAGTCGTGCCACCGCAGGACTTTGTTTCACAACAGCAATGAAATCACAGTCGACATTCGGTTCCAGTAAACGCTCAACTTGCCTGCGACAGCAGAGCTGTTTGCGATTTTCCACGCAGGAGGCGAACACGATCATGACAGCACAGACACCGGAAAAGTTGGGACTTTGCCACACCACAGTTCATTGCCCGGGAAGCAAACCCAATTTTCTTCGGTTTTAAACAGAAATGCAGCAGGAGTCGAAACAGCATTTTAACAAGCTGCGTCGTTGGAAACGATCAGCAGAAATGGCAGCGGTGGGATTCGAACCCACGCTTCTGTCGAGACTGGAGCCTTAATCCAGCGCCTTAGACCGCTCGGCCACACTACCAGCCAGCCGCGCTGCCCCATTTTCTTGCACTTCCAATTGTGCTCCTGCATAACAACCGATGCAAAGCCACGTGAAAAGGGTTCCATGGTCCCTCTCCGACTCGCACAACTGCTGGGATGTGCCCGTCTACAATATCAATTTCGCAGCAGATAATGATAGCCCATCAATCCAGACAACTATCAATGGTAAGCTGAGTCTATCTTCTCAGAATCTTTTCAACTACAAATGTATCTGTGAGTGCGTGAGAACATGCGATCGGTTATGATTTGGTCAAATTACCATGAGCTGCTTGACATTACTGCAATTTCGATTCTTGCTTTGCTAAATGATTTCACCCTTTGATCGAAACAGGACAACTTTCACGTTTACACGGAACATGAAACACACCGGACTACCGGGAAAATGCACAAAGCTGAGCAGGCCGTGTTCCACATCATACCGCGCAGCATCGTTTCAGTCACTGTTTTGCAGAATAAGAGTCCCAAAGAATGTTCTCCACCCTAAAACCGGAGGTAGCATTACAATCCGAGAACGACAGATCACATTGTGAGGATGCTCTGACCTCGGAGCCGGTTCGAGATGACACTTTCCTTGCCTTTTTGCCTTACCCGTGCAATTCGCTGCAGAGATGTTCACACCTGGATATGAGCCACATGGATACCAACTGAGTCGACGAGAAGCGACTCAATAAATTTTGCTAAACTCCACGGTGCTGATTAGAAATGCAGTTTCTGTTCACATCAATCTAAAAGGCAGTTTCTGAACATAGTAACAGAAGTCAAAAGGTAATTAGCTCACCCCACCCCCACTCCGGAAGAGGTGCTAACTGCCCTTGAGTGCTTTTTTGTTCTCGATGTGAAGAGCTCTCACGCCTGAGTCACCTTCACACGTCTCTGGTTGCTGAGTGAATCACAAAGAAGGAATTTCACCAGAGCTGCAACTGCCTCACTTCCCCACTCGCCCTCCCAGTTTACATTTTCCTGCTCGTCAGTGATTTAAAGAAAACCAAATGGATGCGATGTCATTCTGTAGCTCTCTGTCGATTCCTCCGTTTCAGTTCCAACGTGGTTAGATCTCGGGCCGCTATCAAAGCACAGGTCCAGAGGTTCTCTGAGAGTGTAATTTCTTTCATTGCTGTTGCTAATTGAATGAGCCACTAACGTGCGAACTGCTCCAAAACATGATTCAGGACCTCTGGTAACAACTCACGCACGTTGAATACCGACAGACCGCTTCCAAATGATGTCCTTCATAGACGACTTTGGGGGTACATTTGACAGACAGACTAGTTCAGGAATCCGCGGTGCGCTGTGACACCAGCGCATCAGCTTCTTCCCTGTCTTGAAAACGGGCCGCCTGCGCAAGGAATGCAAGTGCGATACTGATTTTCGTGGAAGGATCAGAAGGCGATAACTACACTCTCAAACAGAATGGCATATGATCACAATCAGGTTGGAGAAAAACTTTACAATGCTTTGCACAGTAATTAAATGGAGTTGCATTACATTTCACTACGAGAGCAGATTTGTTCAAGCAAATTCGAAGGCAGGTTTGCAGATGGGAAAGCAAGCAAGCAAACTCCGCTCCTGTCCATGTAAAATGCTGCAGTTGAAGAACAAAGCAGTTTCTGCCCAGTTTCGAACTGGGGACCTTTCGCGCGTAAGGCGAACGTGATGACCACTACACTACAGAAACAAGGCGCAGTCGCCACTGCTCAGGCTCAGTGGCACCCAGCACTGAAAGTTGAAGCCATTTTACCTTTCACCTTTCTGTTTCCAATCGCTCGTTGTTTAATGGGACTTCTTTAATTTTGGCTATGTGGTGAGCATGGACGAGATACACCGAAGTATCTGTTTCCACGCGGTGTGCGCCAATAACATTGTGTTGCTTACACCGACTGTAAAGTATTACTTTTTAGCGGAGCTTGCCGTCGCAGTCTGTGGCACAATCATTTAGTCTGTTCGACTGCTCACGGGAAAGGTAGCGTTGTAAGACACTGCAGAAACGAACGACTTCCTTACTTTTGCTCCGACTGACCATACTCCGGGAAATTTTCCCAGATTCTCAGTTGAGGATTTTTGCAGCTGGAAGTTACCTCAGAAACCCTGTTAATTCGAAATGTATTGAGCGAATCGCACACCGGAAAGCATTTAACACGGAACACAAACAAAACTGGCAAACCAAATGCATTTTCAGACACAGCGAGCATGAATGCAAAATGTGAGACAGGCCGGGGGCATGAGTCATAAAGTAATCTCACAACTAACAACAGGGCAATTCCAAACTGCTCTTTCAAACATACTGGAGCCTGAGTGCACCACCACTTCCCAGACAATGCTGAAAAGAGAGAAAGAAAGAACACAATAAGAATGGGCCATAAAAAAGTGAATTTCACCAATCACAGACTGGATTAGATTACCTTTCCCTTCCGATGTCCGCAGGACGGAAATGAAGGAAATGGGAGAAATTCAATAACATGTGACATCGCAATTCATTGGAACGATTTTCCCATTGGCCATAAAACAAAATAACGACGAGTCGTGCCACCGCAGGACTTTGTTTCACAACAGCAATGAAATCACAGTCGACATTCGGTTCCAGTAAACGCTCAACTTGCCTGCGACAGCAGAGCTGTTTGCGATTTTCCACGCAGGAGGCGAACACGATCATGACAGCACAGACACCGGAAAAGTTGGGACTTTGCCACACCACAGTTCATTGCCCGGGAAGCAAACCCAATTTTCTTCGGTTTTAAACAGAAATGCAGCAGGAGTCGAAACAGCATTTTAACAAGCTGCGTCGTTGGAAACGATCAGCAGAAATGGCAGCGGTGGGATTCGAACCCACGCCTCTGTCGAGACTGGAGCCTTAATCCAGCGCCTTAGACCGCTCGGCCACACTACCAGCCAGCCGCGCTGCCCCATTTTCTTGCACTTCCAATTGTGCTCCTGCATAACAACCGATGCAAAGCCACGTGAAAAGGGTTCCATGGTCCCTCTCCGACTCGCACAACTGCTGGGATGTGCCCGTCTACAATATCAATTTCGCAGCAGATAATGATAGCCCATCAATCCAGACAACTATCAATGGTAAGCTGAGTCTATCTTCTCAGAATCTTTTCAACTACAAATGTATCTGTGAGTGCGTGAGAACATGCGATCGGTTATGATTTGGTCAAATTACCATGAGCTGCTTGACATTACTGCAATTTCGATTCTTGCTTTGCTAAATGATTTCACCCTTTGATCGAAACAGGACAACTTTCACGTTTACACGGAACATGAAACACACCGGACTACCGGGAAAATGCACAAAGCTGAGCAGGCCGTGTTCCACATCATACCGCGCATCATCGTTTCAGTCACTGTTTTGCAGAATAAGAGTCCCAAAGAATGTTCTCCACCCTAAAACCGGAGGTAGCATTACAATCCGAGAACGACAGATCACATTGTGAGGATGCTCTGACCTCGGAGCCGGTTCGAGATGACACTTTCCTTGCCTTTTTGCCTTACCCGTGCAATTCGCTGCAGAGATGTTCACACCTGGATATGAGCCACATGGATACCAACTGAGTCGACGAGAAGCGACTCAATAAATTTTGCTAAACTCCACGGTGCTGATTAGAAATGCAGTTTCTGTTCACATCAATCTAAAAGGCAGTTTCTGAACATAGTAACAGAAGTCAAAAGGTAATTAGCTCACCCCACCCCCACTCCGGAAGAGGTGCTAACTGCCCTTGAGTGCTTTTTTGTTCTCGATGTGAAGAGCTCTCACGCCTGAGTCACCTTCACACGTCTCTGGTTGCTGAGTGAATCACAAAGAAGGAATTTCACCAGAGCTGCAACTGCCTCACTTCCCCACTCGCCCTCCCAGTTTACATTTTCCTGCTCGTCAGTGATTTAAAGAAAACCAAATGGATGCGATGTCATTCTGTAGCCTCTCTGTCGATTCCTCCGTTTCAGTTCCAACGTGGTTAGATCTCGGGCCGCTCTCAAAGCACAGGTCCAGAGGTTCTCTGAGAGTGTAATTTCTTTCATTGCTGTTGCTAATTGAATGAGCCACTAACGTGCGAACTGCTCCAAAACATGATTCAGGACCTCTGGTAACAACTCACGCACGTTGAATACCGACAGACCGCTTCCAAATGATGTCCTTCATAGACGACTTTGGGGGTACATTTGACAGACAGACTAGTTCAGGAATCCGCGGTGCGCTGTGACACCAGCGCATCAGCTTCTTCCCTGTCTTGAAAACGGGCCGCCTGCGCAAGGAATGCAAGTGCGATACTGATTTTCGTGGAAGGATCAGAAGGCGATAACTACACTCTCAAACAGAATGGCATATGATCACAATCAGGTTGGAGAAAAACTTGACAATGCTTTGCACAGTAATTAAATGGAGTTGCATTACATTTCACTACGAGAGCAGATTTGTTCAAGCAAATTCGAAGGCAGGTTTGCAGATGGGAAAGCAAGCAAGCAAACTCCGCTCCTGTCCATGTAAAATGCTGCAGTTGAAGAACAAAGCAGTTTCTGCCCAGTTTCGAACTGGGGACCTTTCGCGCGTAAGGCGAACGTGATGACTACTACACTACAGAAACAAGGCGCAGTCGCCACTGCTCAGGCTCAGTGGCACCCAGCACTGAAAGTTGAAGCCATTTTACCTTTCACCTTTCTGTTTCCAATCGCTCGTTGTTTAATGGGACTTCTTTAATTTTGGCTATGTGGTGAGCATGGACGAGATACACCGAAGTATCTGTTTCCACGCGGTGTGCGCCAATAACATTGTGTTGCTTACACCGGCTGTAAAGGATTACTTTTTAGCGGAGCTGGCCGTCGCAGTCTGTGGCACAATCATTTAGTCTGTTCGACTGCTCACGGGAAAGGTAGCGTTGTAAGACACTGCAGAAACGAACGACTTCCTTACTTTTGCTCCGACTGACCATACTCCGGGAAATTTTCCCAGATTCTCAGTTGAGGATTTTTGCAGCTGGAAGTTACCTCAGAAACCCTGTTAATTCGAAATGTATTGAGCGAATCGCAAAACAGAAAGCATTTAACACGGAACACAAACAAAACTGGCAAACCAAATGCATTTTCAGACACAGCGAGCATGAATGCAAAATGTGAGACAGGCCGGGGGCATGAGTCATAAAGTAATCTCACAACTAACAACAGGGCAATTCCAAACTGCTCTTTCAAACATACTGGAGCCTGAGTGCACCACCACTTCCCAGACAATGCTGAAAAGAGAGAAAGAAAGAACACAAAAAGAATGGGCCATAAAAAAGTGAATTTCACCAATCACAGACTGGATTAGATTACCTTTCCCTTCCGATGTCCGCAGGACGGAAATGAAGGAAATGGGAGAAATTCAATAACATGTGACATCGCAATTCATTGGAACGATTTTCCCATTGGCCATAAAACAAAATAACGACGAGTCGTGCCACCGCAGGACTTTGTTTCACAACAGCAATGAAATCACAGTCGACATTCGGTTCCAGTAAACGCTCAACTTGCCTGCGACAGCAGAGCTGTTTGCGATTTTCCACGCAGGAGGCGAACACGATCATGACAGCACAGACACCGGAAAAGTTGGGACTTTGCCACACCACAGTTCATTGCCCGGGAAGCAAACCCAATTTTCTTCGGTTTTAAACAGAAATGCAGCAGGAGTCGAAACAGCATTTTAACAAGCTGCGTCGTTGGAAACGATCAGCAGAAATGGCAGCGGTGGGATTCGAACCCACGCCTCTGTCGAGACTGGAGCCTTAATCCAGCGCCTTAGACCGCTCGGCCACACTACCAGCCAGCCGCGCTGCCCCATTTTCTTGCACTTCCAATTGTGCTCCTGCATAACAACCGATGCAAAGCCACGTGAAAAGGGTTCCATGGTCCCTCTCCGACTCGCACAACTGCTGGGATGTGCCCGTCTACAATATCAATTTCGCAGCAGATAATGATAGCCCATCAATCCAGACAACTATCAATGGTAAGCTGAGTCTATCTTCTCAGAATCTTTTCAACTACAAATGTATCTGTGAGTGCGTGAGAACATGCGATCGGTTATGATTTGGTCAAATTACCATGAGCTGCTTGACATTACTGCAATTTCGATTCTTGCTTTGCTAAATGATTTCACCCTTTGATCGAAACAGGACAACTTTCACGTTTACACGGAACATGAAACACACCGGACTACCGGGAAAATGCACAAAGCTGAGCAGGCCGTGTTCCACATCATACCGCGCATCATCGTTTCAGTCACTGTTTTGCAGAATAAGAGTCCCAAAGAATGTTCTCCACCCTAAAACCGGAGGTAGCATTACAATCCGAGAACGACAGATCACATTGTGAGGATGCTCTGACCTCGGAGCCGGTTCGAGATGACACTTTCCTTGCCTTTTTGCCTTACCCGTGCAATTCGCTGCAGAGATGTTCACACCTGGATATGAGCCACATGGATACCAACTGAGTCGACGAGAAGCGACTCAATAAATTTTGCTAAACTCCACGGTGCTGATTAGAAATGCAGTTTCTGTTCACATCAATCTAAAAGGCAGTTTCTGAACATAGTAACAGAAGTCAAAAGGTAATTAGCTCACCCCACCCCCACTCCGGAAGAGGTGCTAACTGCCCTTGAGTGCTTTTTTGTTCTCGATGTGAAGAGCTCTCACGCCTGAGTCACCTTCACACGTCTCTGGTTGCTGAGTGAATCACAAAGAAGGAATTTCACCAGAGCTGCAACTGCCTCACTTCCCCACTCGCCCTCCCAGTTTACATTTTCCTGCTCGTCAGTGATTTAAAGAAAACCAAATGGATGCGATGTCATTCTGTAGCCTCTCTGTCGATTCCTCCGTTTCAGTTCCAACGTGGTTAGATCTCGGGCCGCTCTCAAAGCACAGGTCCAGAGGTTCTCTGAGAGTGTAATTTCTTTCATTGCTGTTGCTAATTGAATGAGCCACTAACGTGCGAACTGCTCCAAAACATGATTCAGGACCTCTGGTAACAACTCACGCACGTTGAATACCGACAGACCGCTTCCAAATGATGTCCTTCATAGACGACTTTGGGGGTACATTTGACAGACAGACTAGTTCAGGAATCCGCGGTGCGCTGTGACACCAGCGCATCAGCTTCTTCCCTGTCTTGAAAACGGGCCGCCTGCGCAAGGAATGCAAGTGCGATACTGATTTTCGTGGAAGGATCAGAAGGCGATAACTACACTCTCAAACAGAATGGCATATGATCACAATCAGGTTGGAGAAAAACTTTACAATGCTTTGCACAGTAATTAAATGGAGTTGCATTACATTTCACTACGAGAGCAGATTTGTTCAAGCAAATTCGAAGGCAGGTTTGCAGATGGGAAAGCAAGCAAGCAAACTCCGCTCCTGTCCATGTAAAATGCTGCAGTTGAAGAACAAAGCAGTTTCTGCCCAGTTTCGAACTGGGGACCTTTCGCGCGTAAGGCGAACGTGATGACTACTACACTACAGAAACAAGGCGCAGTCGCCACTGCTCAGGCTCAGTGGCACCCAGCACTGAAAGTTGAAGCCATTTTACCTTTCACCTTTCTGTTTCCAATCGCTCGTTGTTTAATGGGACTTCTTTAATTTTGGCTATGTGGTGAGCATGGACGAGATACACCGAAGTATCTGTTTCCACGCGGTGTGCGCCAATAACATTGTGTTGCTTACACCGGCTGTAAAGGATTACTTTTTAGCGGAGCTGGCCGTCGCAGTCTGTGGCACAATCATTTAGTCTGTTCGACTGCTCACGGGAAAGGTAGCGTTGTAAGACACTGCAGAAACGAACGACTTCCTTACTTTTGCTCCGACTGACCATACTCCGGGAAATTTTCCCAGATTCTCAGTTGAGGATTTTTGCAGCTGGAAGTTACCTCAGAAACCCTGTTAATTCGAAATGTATTGAGCGAATCGCAAAACAGAAAGCATTTAACACGGAACACAAACAAAACTGGCAAACCAAATGCATTTTCAGACACAGCGAGCATGAATGCAAAATGTGAGACAGGCCGGGGGCATGAGTCATAAAGTAATCTCACAACTAACAACAGGGCAATTCCAAACTGCTCTTTCAAACATACTGGAGCCTGAGTGCACCACCACTTCCCAGACAATGCTGAAAAGAGAGAAAGAAAGAACACAAAAAGAATGGGCCATAAAAAAGTGAATTTCACCAATCACAGACTGGATTAGATTACCTTTCCCTTCCGATGTCCGCAGGACGGAAATGAAGGAAATGGGAGAAATTCAATAACATGTGACATCGCAATTCATTGGAACGATTTTCCCATTGGCCATAAAACAAAATAACGACGAGTCGTGCCACCGCAGGACTTTGTTTCACAACAGCAATGAAATCACAGTCGACATTCGGTTCCAGTAAACGCTCAACTTGCCTGCGACAGCAGAGCTGTTTGCGATTTTCCACGCAGGAGGCGAACACGATCATGACAGCACAGACACCGGAAAAGTTGGGACTTTGCCACACCACAGTTCATTGCCCGGGAAGCAAACCCAATTTTCTTCGGTTTTAAACAGAAATGCAGCAGGAGTCGAAACAGCATTTTAACAAGCTGCGTCGTTGGAAACGATCAGCAGAAATGGCAGCGGTGGGATTCGAACCCACGCCTCTGTCGAGACTGGAGCCTTAATCCAGCGCCTTAGACCGCTCGGCCACACTACCAGCCAGCCGCGCTGCCCCATTTTCTTGCACTTCCAATTGTGCTCCTGCATAACAACCGATGCAAAGCCACGTGAAAAGGGTTCCATGGTCCCTCTCCGACTCGCACAACTGCTGGGATGTGCCCGTCTACAATATCAATTTCGCAGCAGATAATGATAGCCCATCAATCCAGACAACTATCAATGGTAAGCTGAGTCTATCTTCTCAGAATCTTTTCAACTACAAATGTATCTGTGAGTGCGTGAGAACATGCGATCGGTTATGATTTGGTCAAATTACCATGAGCTGCTTGACATTACTGCAATTTCGATTCTTGCTTTGCTAAATGATTTCACCCTTTGATCGAAACAGGACAACTTTCACGTTTACACGGAACATGAAACACACCGGACTACCGGGAAAATGCACAAAGCTGAGCAGGCCGTGTTCCACATCATACCGCGCATCATCGTTTCAGTCACTGTTTTGCAGAATAAGAGTCCCAAAGAATGTTCTCCACCCTAAAACCGGAGGTAGCATTACAATCCGAGAACGACAGATCACATTGTGAGGATGCTCTGACCTCGGAGCCGGTTCGAGATGACACTTTCCTTGCCTTTTTGCCTTACCCGTGCAATTCGCTGCAGAGATGTTCACACCTGGATATGAGCCACATGGATACCAACTGAGTCGACGAGAAGCGACTCAATAAATTTTGCTAAACTCCACGGTGCTGATTAGAAATGCAGTTTCTGTTCACATCAATCTAAAAGGCAGTTTCTGAACATAGTAACAGAAGTCAAAAGGTAATTAGCTCACCCCACCCCCACTCCGGAAGAGGTGCTAACTGCCCTTGAGTGCTTTTTTGTTCTCGATGTGAAGAGCTCTCACGCCTGAGTCACCTTCACACGTCTCTGGTTGCTGAGTGAATCACAAAGAAGGAATTTCACCAGAGCTGCAACTGCCTCACTTCCCCACTCGCCCTCCCAGTTTACATTTTCCTGCTCGTCAGTGATTTAAAGAAAACCAAATGGATGCGATGTCATTCTGTAGCCTCTCTGTCGATTCCTCCGTTTCAGTTCCAACGTGGTTAGATCTCGGGCCGCTATCAAAGCACAGGTCCAGAGGTTCTCTGAGAGTGTAATTTCTTTCATTGCTGTTGCTAATTGAATGAGCCACTAACGTGCGAACTGCTCCAAAACATGATTCAGGACCTCTGGTAACAACTCACGCACGTTGAATACCGACAGACCGCTTCCAAATGATGTCCTTCATAGACGACTTTGGGGGTACATTTGACAGACAGACTAGTTCAGGAATCCGCGGTGCGCTGTGACACCAGCGCATCAGCTTCTTCCCTGTCTTGAAAACGGGCCGCCTGCGCAAGGAATGCAAGTGCGATACTGATTTTCGTGGAAGGATCAGAAGGCGATAACTACACTCTCAAACAGAATGGCATATGATCACAATCAGGTTGGAGAAAAACTTGACAATGCTTTGCACAGTAATTAAATGGAGTTGCATTACATTTCACTACGAGAGCAGATTTGTTCAAGCAAATTCGAAGGCAGGTTTGCAGATGGGAAAGCAAGCAAGCAAACTCCGCTCCTGTCCATGTAAAATGCTGCAGTTGAAGAACAAAGCAGTTTCTGCCCAGTTTCGAACTGGGGACCTTTCGCGCGTAAGGCGAACGTGATGACTACTACACTACAGAAACAAGGCGCAGTCGCCACTGCTCAGGCTCAGTGGCACCCAGCACTGAAAGTTGAAGCCATTTTACCTTTCACCTTTCTGTTTCCAATCGCTCGTTGTTTAATGGGACTTCTTTAATTTTGGCTATGTGGTGAGCATGGACGAGATACACCGAAGTATCTGTTTCCACGCGGTGTGCGCCAATAACATTGTGTTGCTTACACCGGCTGTAAAGGATTACTTTTTAGCGGAGCTGGCCGTCGCAGTCTGTGGCACAATCATTTAGTCTGTTCGACTGCTCACGGGAAAGGTAGCGTTGTAAGACACTGCAGAAACGAACGACTTCCTTACTTTTGCTCCGACTGACCATACTCCGGGAAATTTTCCCAGATTCTCAGTTGAGGATTTTTGCAGCTGGAAGTTACCTCAGAAACCCTGTTAATTCGAAATGTATTGAGCGAATCGCAAAACAGAAAGCATTTAACACGGAACACAAACAAAACTGGCAAACCAAATGCATTTTCAGACACAGCGAGCATGAATGCAAAATGTGAGACAGGCCGGGGGCATGAGTCATAAAGTAATCTCACAACTAACAACAGGGCAATTCCAAACTGCTCTTTCAAACATACTGGAGCCTGAGTGCACCACCACTTCCCAGACAATGCTGAAAAGAGAGAAAGAAAGAACACAAAAAGAATGGGCCATAAAAAAGTGAATTTCACCAATCACAGACTGGATTAGATTACCTTTCCCTTCCGATGTCCGCAGGACGGAAATGAAGGAAATGGGAGAAATTCAATAACATGTGACATCGCAATTCATTGGAACGATTTTCCCATTGGCCATAAAACAAAATAACGACGAGTCGTGCCACCGCAGGACTTTGTTTCACAACAGCAATGAAATCACAGTCGACATTCGGTTCCAGTAAACGCTCAACTTGCCTGCGACAGCAGAGCTGTTTGCGATTTTCCACGCAGGAGGCGAACACGATCATGACAGCACAGACACCGGAAAAGTTGGGACTTTGCCACACCACAGTTCATTGCCCGGGAAGCAAACCCAATTTTCTTCGGTTTTAAACAGAAATGCAGCAGGAGTCGAAACAGCATTTTAACAAGCTGCGTCGTTGGAAACGATCAGCAGAAATGGCAGCGGTGGGATTCGAACCCACGCCTCTGTCGAGACTGGAGCCTTAATCCAGCGCCTTAGACCGCTCGGCCACACTACCAGCCAGCCGCGCTGCCCCATTTTCTTGCACTTCCAATTGTGCTCCTGCATAACAACCGATGCAAAGCCACGTGAAAAGGGTTCCATGGTCCCTCTCCGACTCGCACAACTGCTGGGATGTGCCCGTCTACAATATCAATTTCGCAGCAGATAATGATAGCCCATCAATCCAGACAACTATCAATGGTAAGCTGAGTCTATCTTCTCAGAATCTTTTCAACTACAAATGTATCTGTGAGTGCGTGAGAACATGCGATCGGTTATGATTTGGTCAAATTACCATGAGCTGCTTGACATTACTGCAATTTCGATTCTTGCTTTGCTAAATGATTTCACCCTTTGATCGAAACAGGACAACTTTCACGTTTACACGGAACATGAAACACACCGGACTACCGGGAAAATGCACAAAGCTGAGCAGGCCGTGTTCCACATCATACCGCGCAGCATCGTTTCAGTCACTGTTTTGCAGAATAAGAGTCCCAAAGAATGTTCTCCACCCTAAAACCGGAGGTAGCATTACAATCCGAGAACGACAGATCACATTGTGAGGATGCTCTGACCTCGGAGCCGGTTCGAGATGACACTTTCCTTGCCTTTTTGCCTTACCCGTGCAATTCGCTGCAGAGATGTTCACACCTGGATATGAGCCACATGGATACCAACTGAGTCGACGAGAAGCGACTCAATAAATTTTGCTAAACTCCACGGTGCTGATTAGAAATGCAGTTTCTGTTCACATCAATCTAAAAGGCAGTTTCTGAACATAGTAACAGAAGTCAAAAGGTAATTAGCTCACCCCACCCCCACTCCGGAAGAGGTGCTAACTGCCCTTGAGTGCTTTTTTGTTCTCGATGTGAAGAGCTCTCACGCCTGAGTCACCTTCACACGTCTCTGGTTGCTGAGTGAATCACAAAGAAGGAATTTCACCAGAGCTGCAACTGCCTCACTTCCCCACTCGCCCTCCCAGTTTACATTTTCCTGCTCGTCAGTGATTTAAAGAAAACCAAATGGATGCGATGTCATTCTGTAGCCTCTCTGTCGATTCCTCCGTTTCAGTTCCAACGTGGTTAGATCTCGGGCCGCTATCAAAGCACAGGTCCAGAGGTTCTCTGAGAGTGTAATTTCTTTCATTGCTGTTGCTAATTGAATGAGCCACTAACGTGCGAACTGCTCCAAAACATGATTCAGGACCTCTGGTAACAACTCACGCACGTTGAATACCGACAGACCGCTTCCAAATGATGTCCTTCATAGACGACTTTGGGGGTACATTTGACAGACAGACTAGTTCAGGAATCCGCGGTGCGCTGTGACACCAGCGCATCAGCTTCTTCCCTGTCTTGAAAACGGGCCGCCTGCGCAAGGAATGCAAGTGCGATACTGATTTTCGTGGAAGGATCAGAAGGCGATAACTACACTCTCAAACAGAATGGCATATGATCACAATCAGGTTGGAGAAAAACTTGACAATGCTTTGCACAGTAATTAAATGGAGTTGCATTACATTTCACTACGAGAGCAGATTTGTTCAAGCAAATTCGAAGGCAGGTTTGCAGATGGGAAAGCAAGCAAGCAAACTCCGCTCCTGTCCATGTAAAATGCTGCAGTTGAAGAACAAAGCAGTTTCTGCCCAGTTTCGAACTGGGGACCTTTCGCGCGTAAGGCGAACGTGATGACTACTACACTACAGAAACAAGGCGCAGTCGCCACTGCTCAGGCTCAGTGGCACCCAGCACTGAAAGTTGAAGCCATTTTACCTTTCACCTTTCTGTTTCCAATCGCTCGTTGTTTAATGGGACTTCTTTAATTTTGGCTATGTGGTGAGCATGGACGAGATACACCGAAGTATCTGTTTCCACGCGGTGTGCGCCAATAACATTGTGTTGCTTACACCGGCTGTAAAGGATTACTTTTTAGCGGAGCTGGCCGTCGCAGTCTGTGGCACAATCATTTAGTCTGTTCGACTGCTCACGGGAAAGGTAGCGTTGTAAGACACTGCAGAAACGAACGACTTCCTTACTTTTGCTCCGACTGACCATACTCCGGGAAATTTTCCCAGATTCTCAGTTGAGGATTTTTGCAGCTGGAAGTTACCTCAGAAACCCTGTTAATTCGAAATGTATTGAGCGAATCGCAAAACAGAAAGCATTTAACACGGAACACAAACAAAACTGGCAAACCAAATGCATTTTCAGACACAGCGAGCATGAATGCAAAATGTGAGACAGGCCGGGGGCATGAGTCATAAAGTAATCTCACAACTAACAACAGGGCAATTCCAAACTGCTCTTTCAAACATACTGGAGCCTGAGTGCACCACCACTTCCCAGACAATGCTGAAAAGAGAGAAAGAAAGAACACAAAAAGAATGGGCCATAAAAAAGTGAATTTCACCAATCACAGACTGGATTAGATTACCTTTCCCTTCCGATGTCCGCAGGACGGAAATGAAGGAAATGGGAGAAATTCAATAACATGTGACATCGCAATTCATTGGAACGATTTTCCCATTGGCCATAAAACAAAATAACGACGAGTCGTGCCACCGCAGGACTTTGTTTCACAACAGCAATGAAATCACAGTCGACATTCGGTTCCAGTAAACGCTCAACTTGCCTGCGACAGCAGAGCTGTTTGCGATTTTCCACGCAGGAGGCGAACACGATCATGACAGCACAGACACCGGAAAAGTTGGGACTTTGCCACACCACAGTTCATTGCCCGGGAAGCAAACCCAATTTTCTTCGGTTTTAAACAGAAATGCAGCAGGAGTCGAAACAGCATTTTAACAAGCTGCGTCGTTGGAAACGATCAGCAGAAATGGCAGCGGTGGGATTCGAACCCACGCCTCTGTCGAGACTGGAGCCTTAATCCAGCGCCTTAGACCGCTCGGCCACACTACCAGCCAGCCGCGCTGTCCCATTTTCTTGCACTTCCAATTGTGCTCCTGCATAACAACCGATGCAAAGCCACGTGAAAAGGGTTCCATGGTCCCTCTCCGACTCGCACAACTGCTGGGATGTGCCCGTCTACAATATCAATTTCGCAGCAGATAATGATAGCCCATCAATCCAGACAACTATCAATGGTAAGCTGAGTCTATCTTCTCAGAATCTTTTCAACTACAAATGTATCTGTGAGTGCGTGAGAACATGCGATCGGTTATGATTTGGTCAAATTACCATGAGCTGCTTGACATTACTGCAATTTCGATTCTTGCTTTGCTAAATGATTTCACCCTTTGATCGAAACAGGACAACTTTCACGTTTACACGGAACATGAAACACACCGGACTACCGGGAAAATGCACAAAGCTGAGCAGGCCGTGTTCCACATCATACCGCGCAGCATCGTTTCAGTCACTGTTTTGCAGAATAAGAGTCCCAAAGAATGTTCTCCACCCTAAAACCGGAGGTAGCATTACAATCCGAGAACGACAGATCACATTGTGAGGATGCTCTGACCTCGGAGCCGGTTCGAGATGACACTTTCCTTGCCTTTTTGCCTTACCCGTGCAATTCGCTGCAGAGATGTTCACACCTGGATATGAGCCACATGGATACCAACTGAGTCGACGAGAAGCGACTCAATAAATTTTGCTAAACTCCACGGTGCTGATTAGAAATGCAGTTTCTGTTCACATCAATCTAAAAGGCAGTTTCTGAACATAGTAACAGAAGTCAAAAGGTAATTAGCTCACCCCACCCCCACTCCGGAAGAGGTGCTAACTGCCCTTGAGTGCTTTTTTGTTCTCGATGTGAAGAGCTCTCACGCCTGAGTCACCTTCACACGTCTCTGGTTGCTGAGTGAATCACAAAGAAGGAATTTCACCAGAGCTGCAACTGCCTCACTTCCCCACTCGCCCTCCCAGTTTACATTTTCCTGCTCGTCAGTGATTTAAAGAAAACCAAATGGATGCGATGTCATTCTGTAGCCTCTCTGTCGATTCCTCCGTTTCAGTTCCAACGTGGTTAGATCTCGGGCCGCTATCAAAGCACAGGTCCAGAGGTTCTCTGAGAGTGTAATTTCTTTCATTGCTGTTGCTAATTGAATGAGCCACTAACGTGCGAACTGCTCCAAAACATGATTCAGGACCTCTGGTAACAACTCACGCACGTTGAATACCGACAGACCGCTTCCAAATGATGTCCTTCATAGACGACTTTGGGGGTACATTTGACAGACAGACTAGTTCAGGAATCCGCGGTGCGCTGTGACACCAGCGCATCAGCTTCTTCCCTGTCTTGAAAACGGGCCGCCTGCGCAAGGAATGCAAGTGCGATACTGATTTTCGTGGAAGGATCAGAAGGCGATAACTACACTCTCAAACAGAATGGCATATGATCACAATCAGGTTGGAGAAAAACTTGACAATGCTTTGCACAGTAATTAAATGGAGTTGCATTACATTTCACTACGAGAGCAGATTTGTTCAAGCAAATTCGAAGGCAGGTTTGCAGATGGGAAAGCAAGCAAGCAAACTCCGCTCCTGTCCATGTAAAATGCTGCAGTTGAAGAACAAAGCAGTTTCTGCCCAGTTTCGAACTGGGGACCTTTCGCGCGTAAGGCGAACGTGATGACCACTACACTACAGAAACAAGGCGCAGTCGCCACTGCTCAGGCTCAGTGGCACCCAGCACTGAAGGTTGAAGCCATTTTACCTTTCACCTTTCTGTTTCCAATCGCTCGTTGTTTAATGGGACTTCTTTAATTTTGGCTATGTGGTGAGCATGGACGAGATACACCGAAGTATCTGTTTCCACGCGGTGTGCGCCAATAACATTGTGTTGCTTACACCGGCTGTAAAGGATTACTTTTAAGCGGAGCTGGCCGTCGCAGTCTGTGGCACAATCATTTAGTCTGTTCGACTGCTCACGGGAAAGGTAGCGTTGTAAGACACTGCAGAAACGAACGACTTCCTTACTTTTGCTCCGACTGACCATACTCCGGGAAATTTTCCCAGATTCTCAGTTGAGGATTTTTGCAGCTGGAAGTTACCTCAGAAACCCTGTTAATTCGAAATGTATTGAGCGAATCGCAAAACAGAAAGCATTTAACACGGAACACAAACAAAACTGGCAAACCAAATGCATTTTCAGACACAGCGAGCATGAATGCAAAATGTGAGACAGGCCGGGGGCATGAGTCATAAAGTAATCTCACAACTAACAACAGGGCAATTCCAAACTGCTCTTTCAAACATACTGGAGCCTGAGTGCACCACCACTTCCCAGACAATGCTGAAAAGAGAGAAAGAAAGAACACAATAAGAATGGGCCATAAAAAAGTGAATTTCACCAATCACAGACTGGATTAGATTACCTTTCCCTTCCGATGTCCGCAGGACGGAAATGAAGGAAATGGGAGAAATTCAATAACATGTGACATCGCAATTCATTGGAACGATTTTCCCATTGGCCATAAAACAAAATAACGACGAGTCGTGCCACCGCAGGACTTTGTTTCACAACAGCAATGAAATCACAGTCGACATTCGGTTCCAGTAAACGCTCAACTTGCCTGCGACAGCAGAGCTGTTTGCGATTTTCCACGCAGGAGGCGAACACGATCATGACAGCACAGACACCGGAAAAGTTGGGACTTTGCCACACCACAGTTCATTGCCCGGGAAGCAAACCCAATTTTCTTCGGTTTTAAACAGAAACGCAGCAGGAGTCGGAACAGCATTTTAACAAGCTGCGTCGTTGGAAACGATCAGCAGAAATGGCAGCGGTGGGATTCGAACCCACGCCTCTGTCGAGACTGGAGACTTAATCCAGCGCCTTAGACCGCTCGGCCACACTACCAGCCAGCCGCGCTGCCCCATTTTCTTGCACTTCCAATTGTGCTCCTGCATAACAACCGATGCAAAGCCACGTGAAAAGGGTTCCATGGTCCCTCTCCGACTCGCACAACTGCTGGGATGTGCCCGTCTACAATATCAATTTCGCAGCAGATAATGATAGCCCATCAATCCAGACAACTATCAATGGTAAGCTGAGTCTATCTTCTCAGAATCTTTTCAACTACAAATGTATCTGTGAGTGCGTGAGAACATGCGATCGGTTATGATTTGGTCAAATTACCATGAGCTGCTTGACATTACTGCAATTTCGATTCTTGCTTTGCTAAATGATTTCACCCTTTGATCGAAACAGGACAACTTTCACGTTTACACGGAACATGAAACACACCGGACTACCGGGAAAATGCACAAAGCTGAGCAGGCCGTGTTCCACATCATACCGCGCATCATCGTTTCAGTCACTGTTTTGCAGAATAAGAGTCCCAAAGAATGTTCTCCACCCTAAAACCGGAGGTAGCATTACAATCCGAGAACGACAGATCACATTGTGAGGATACTCTGACCTCGGAGCCGGTTCGAGATGACACTTTCCTTGCCTTTTTGCCTTACCCGTGCAATTCGCTGCAGAGATGTTCACACCTGGATATGAGCCACATGGATACCAACTGAGTCGACGAGAAGCGACTCAATAAATTTTGCTAAACTCCACGGTGCTGATTAGAAATGCAGTTTCTGTTCACATCAATCTAAAAGGCAGTTTCTGAACATAGTAACAGAAGTCAAAAGGTAATTAGCTCACCCCACCCCCACTCCGGAAGAGGTGCTAACTGCCCTTGAGTGCTTTTTTGTTCTCGATGTGAAGAGCTCTCACGCCTGAGTCACCTTCACACGTCTCTGGTTGCTGAGTGAATCACAAAGAAGGAATTTCACCAGAGCTGCAACTGCCTCACTTCCCCACTCGCCCTCCCAGTTTACATTTTCCTGCTCGTCAGTGATTTAAAGAAAACCAAATGGATGCGATGTCATTCTGTAGCCTCTCTGTCGATTCCTCCGTTTCAGTTCCAACGTGGTTAGATCTCGGGCCGCTATCAAAGCACAGGTCCAGAGGTTCTCTGAGAGTGTAATTTCTTTCATTGCTGTTGCTAATTGAATGAGCCACTAACGTGCGAACTGCTCCAAAACATGATTCAGGACCTCTGGTAACAACTCACGCACGTTGAATACCGACAGACCGCTTCCAAATGATGTCCTTCATAGACGACTTTGGGGGTACATTTGACAGACAGACTAGTTCAGGAATCCGCGGTGCGCTGTGACACCAGCGCATCAGCTTCTTCCCTGTCTTGAAAACGGGCCGCCTGCGCAAGGAATGCAAGTGCGATACTGATTTTCGTGGAAGGATCAGAAGGCGATAACTACACTCTCAAACAGAATGGCATATGATCACAATCAGGTTGGAGAAAAACTTGACAATGCTTTGCACAGTAATTAAATGGAGTTGCATTACATTTCACTACGAGAGCAGATTTGTTCAAGCAAATTCGAAGGCAGGTTTGCAGATGGGAAAGCAAGCAAGCAAACTCCGCTCCTGTCCATGTAAAATGCTGCAGTTGAAGAACAAAGCAGTTTCTGCCCAGTTTCGAACTGGGGACCTTTCGCGCGTAAGGCGAACGTGATGACCACTACACTACAGAAACAAGGCGCAGTCGCCACTGCTCAGGCTCAGTGGCACCCAGCACTGAAAGTTGAAGCCATTTTACCTTTCACCTTTCTGTTTCCAATCGCTCGTTGTTTAATGGGACTTCTTTAATTTTGGCTATGTGGTGAGCATGGACGAGATACACCGAAGTATCTGTTTCCACGCGGTGTGCGCCAATAACATTGTGTTGCTTACACCGGCTGTAAAGGATTACTTTTTAGCGGAGCTGGCCGTCGCAGTCTGTGGCACAATCATTTAGTCTGTTCGACTGCTCACGGGAAAGGTAGCGTTGTAAGACACTGCAGAAACGAACGACTTCCTTACTTTTGCTCCGACTGACCATACTCCGGGAAATTTTCCCAGATTCTCAGTTGAGGATTTTTGCAGCTGGAAGTTACCTCAGAAACCCTGTTAATTCGAAATGTATTGAGCGAATCGCAAAACAGAAAGCATTTAACACGGAACACAAACAAAACTGGCAAACCAAATGCATTTTCAGACACAGCGAGCATGAATGCAAAATGTGAGACAGGCCGGGGGCATGAGTCATAAAGTAATCTCACAACTAACAACAGGGCAATTCCAAACTGCTCTTTCAAACATACTGGAGCCTGAGTGCACCACCACTTCCCAGACAATGCTGAAAAGAGAGAAAGAAAGAACACAAAAAGAATGGGCCATAAAAAAGTGAATTTCACCAATCACCGACTGGATTAGATTACCTTTCCCTTCCGATGTCCGCAGGACGGAAATGAAGGAAATGGGAGAAATTCAATAACATGTGACATCGCAATTCATTGGAACGATTTTCCCATTGGCCATAAAACAAAATAACGACGAGTCGTGCCACCGCAGGACTTTGTTTCACAACAGCAATGAAATCACAGTCGACATTCGGTTCCAGTAAACGCTCAACTTGCCTGCGACAGCAGAGCTGTTTGCGATTTTCCACGCAGGAGGCGAACACGATCATGACAGCACAGACACCGGAAAAGTTGGGACTTTGCCACACCACAGTTCATTGCCCGGGAAGCAAACCCAATTTTCTTCGGTTTTAAACAGAAATGCAGCAGGAGTCGAAACAGCATTTTAACAAGCTGCGTCGTTGGAAACGATCAGCAGAAATGGCAGCGGTGGGATTCGAACCCACGCCTCTGTCGAGACTGGAGCCTTAATCCAGCGCCTTAGACCGCTCGGCCACACTACCAGCCAGCCGCGCTGCCCCATTTTCTTGCACTTCCAATTGTGCTCCTGCATAACAACCGATGCAAAGCCACGTGAAAAGGGTTCCATGGTCCCTCTCCGACTCGCACAACTGCTGGGATGTGCCCGTCTACAATATCAATTTCGCAGCAGATAATGATAGCCCATCAATCCAGACAACTATCAATGGTAAGCTGAGTCTATCTTCTCAGAATCTTTTCAACTACAAATGTATCTGTGAGTGCGTGAGAACATGCGATCGGTTATGATTTGGTCAAATTACCATGAGCTGCTTGACATTACTGCAATTTCGATTCTTGCTTTGCTAAATGATTTCACCCTTTGATCGAAACAGGACAACTTTCACGTTTACACGGAACATGAAACACACCGGACTACCGGGAAAATGCACAAAGCTGAGCAGGCCGTGTTCCACATCATACCGCGCAGCATCGTTTCAGTCACTGTTTTGCAGAATAAGAGTCCCAAAGAATGTTCTCCACCCTAAAACCGGAGGTAGCATTACAATCCGAGAACGACAGATCACATTGTGAGGATGCTCTGACCTCGGAGCCGGTTCGAGATGACACTTTCCTTGCCTTTTTGCCTTACCCGTGCAATTCGCTGCAGAGATGTTCACACCTGGATATGAGCCACATGGATACCAACTGAGTCGACGAGAAGCGACTCAATAAATTTTGCTAAACTCCACGGTGCTGATTAGAAATGCAGTTTCTGTTCACATCAATCTAAAAGGCAGTTTCTGAACATAGTAACAGAAGTCAAAAGGTAATTAGCTCACCCCACCCCCACTCCGGAAGAGGTGCTAACTGCCCTTGAGTGCTTTTTTGTTCTCGATGTGAAGAGCTCTCACGCCTGAGTCACCTTCACACGTCTCTGGTTGCTGAGTGAATCACAAAGAAGGAATTTCACCAGAGCTGCAACTGCCTCACTTCCCCACTCGCCCTCCCAGTTTACATTTTCCTGCTCGTCAGTGATTTAAAGAAAACCAAATGGATGCGATGTCATTCTGTAGCCTCTCTGTCGATTCCTCCGTTTCAGTTCCAACGTGGTTAGATCTCGGGCCGCTATCAAAGCACAGGTCCAGAGGTTCTCTGAGAGTGTAATTTCTTTCATTGCTGTTGCTAATTGAATGAGCCACTAACGTGCGAACTGCTCCAAAACATGATTCAGGACCTCTGGTAACAACTCACGCACGTTGAATACCGACAGACCGCTTCCAAATGATGTCCTTCATAGACGACTTTGGGGGTACATTTGACAGACAGACTAGTTCAGGAATCCGCGGTGCGCTGTGACACCAGCGCATCAGCTTCTTCCCTGTCTTGAAAACGGGCCGCCTGCGCAAGGAATGCAAGTGCGATACTGATTTTCGTGGAAGGATCAGAAGGCGATAACTACACTCTCAAACAGAATGGCATATGATCACAATCAGGTTGGAGAAAAACTTGACAATGCTTTGCACAGTAATTAAATGGAGTTGCATTACATTTCACTACGAGAGCAGATTTGTTCAAGCAAATTCGAAGGCAGGTTTGCAGATGGGAAAGCAAGCAAGCAAACTCCGCTCCTGTCCATGTAAAATGCTGCAGTTGAAGAACAAAGCAGTTTCTGCCCAGTTTCGAACTGGGGACCTTTCGCGCGTAAGGCGAACGTGATGACCACTACACTACAGAAACAAGGCGCAGTCGCCACTGCTCAGGCTCAGTGGCACCCAGCACTGAAGGTTGAAGCCATTTTACCTTTCACCTTTCTGTTTCCAATCGCTCGTTGTTTAATGGGACTTCTTTAATTTTGGCTATGTGGTGAGCATGGACGAGATACACCGAAGTATCTGTTTCCACGCGGTGTGCGCCAATAACATTGTGTTGCTTACACCGGCTGTAAAGGATTACTTTTAAGCGGAGCTGGCCGTCGCAGTCTGTGGCACAATCATTTAGTCTGTTCGACTGCTCACGGGAAAGGTAGCGTTGTAAGACACTGCAGAAACGAACGACTTCCTTACTTTTGCTCCGACTGACCATACTCCGGGAAATTTTCCCAGATTCTCAGTTGAGGATTTTTGCAGCTGGAAGTTACCTCAGAAACCCTGTTAATTCGAAATGTATTGAGCGAATCGCAAAACAGAAAGCATTTAACACGGAACACAAACAAAACTGGCAAACCAAATGCATTTTCAGACACAGCGAGCATGAATGCAAAATGTGAGACAGGCCGGGGGCATGAGTCATAAAGTAATCTCACAACTAACAACAGGGCAATTCCAAACTGCTCTTTCAAACATACTGGAGCCTGAGTGCACCACCACTTCCCAGACAATGCTGAAAAGAGAGAAAGAAAGAACACAATAAGAATGGGCCATAAAAAAGTGAATTTCACCAATCACAGACTGGATTAGATTACCTTTCCCTTCCGATGTCCGCAGGACGGAAATGAAGGAAATGGGAGAAATTCAATAACATGTGACATCGCAATTCATTGGAACGATTTTCCCATTGGCCATAAAACAAAATAACGACGAGTCGTGCCACCGCAGGACTTTGTTTCACAACAGCAATGAAATCACAGTCGACATTCGGTTCCAGTAAACGCTCAACTTGCCTGCGACAGCAGAGCTGTTTGCGATTTTCCACGCAGGAGGCGAACACGATCATGACAGCACAGACACCGGAAAAGTTGGGACTTTGCCACACCACAGTTCATTGCCCGGGAAGCAAACCCAATTTTCTTCGGTTTTAAACAGAAATGCAGCAGGAGTCGGAACAGCATTTTAACAAGCTGCGTCGTTGGAAACGATCAGCAGAAATGGCAGCGGTGGGATTCGAACCCACGCCTCTGTCGAGACTGGAGACTTAATCCAGCGCCTTAGACCGCTCGGCCACACTACCAGCCAGCCGCGCTGCCCCATTTTCTTGCACTTCCAATTGTGCTCCTGCATAACAACCGATGCAAAGCCACGTGAAAAGGGTTCCATGGTCCCTCTCCGACTCGCACAACTGCTGGGATGTGCCCGTCTACAATATCAATTTCGCAGCAGATAATGATAGCCCATCAATCCAGACAACTATCAATGGTAAGCTGAGTCTATCTTCTCAGAATCTTTTCAACTACAAATGTATCTGTGAGTGCGTGAGAACATGCGATCGGTTATGATTTGGTCAAATTACCATGAGCTGCTTGACATTACTGCAATTTCGATTCTTGCTTTGCTAAATGATTTCACCCTTTGATCGAAACAGGACAACTTTCACGTTTACACGGAACATGAAACACACCGGACTACCGGGAAAATGCACAAAGCTGAGCAGGCCGTGTTCCACATCATACCGCGCATCATCGTTTCAGTCACTGTTTTGCAGAATAAGAGTCCCAAAGAATGTTCTCCACCCTAAAACCGGAGGTAGCATTACAATCCGAGAACGACAGATCACATTGTGAGGATGCTCTGACCTCGGAGCCGGTTCGAGATGACACTTTCCTTGCCTTTTTGCCTTACCCGTGCAATTCGCTGCAGAGATGTTCACACCTGGATATGAGCCACATGGATACCAACTGAGTCGACGAGAAGCGACTCAATAAATTTTGCTAAACTCCACGGTGCTGATTAGAAATGCAGTTTCTGTTCACATCAATCTAAAAGGCAGTTTCTGAACATAGTAACAGAAGTCAAAAGGTAATTAGCTCACCCCACCCCCACTCCGGAAGAGGTGCTAACTGCCCTTGAGTGCTTTTTTGTTCTCGATGTGAAGAGCTCTCACGCCTGAGTCACCTTCACACGTCTCTGGTTGCTGAGTGAATCACAAAGAAGGAATTTCACCAGAGCTGCAACTGCCTCACTTCCCCACTCGCCCTCCCAGTTTACATTTTCCTGCTCGTCAGTGATTTAAAGAAAACCAAATGGATGCGATGTCATTCTGTAGCCTCTCTGTCGATTCCTCCGTTTCAGTTCCAACGTGGTTAGATCTCGGGCCGCTATCAAAGCACAGGTCCAGAGGTTCTCTGAGAGTGTAATTTCTTTCATTGCTGTTGCTAATTGAATGAGCCACTAACGTGCGAACTGCTCCAAAACATGATTCAGGACCTCTGGTAACAACTCACGCACGTTGAATACCGACAGACCGCTTCCAAATGATGTCCTTCATAGACGACTTTGGGGGTACATTTGACAGACAGACTAGTTCAGGAATCCGCGGTGCGCTGTGACACCAGCGCATCAGCTTCTTCCCTGTCTTGAAAACGGGCCGCCTGCGCAAGGAATGCAAGTGCGATACTGATTTTCGTGGAAGGATCAGAAGGCGATAACTACACTCTCAAACAGAATGGCATATGATCACAATCAGGTTGGAGAAAAACTTGACAATGCTTTGCACAGTAATTAAATGGAGTTGCATTACATTTCACTACGAGAGCAGATTTGTTCAAGCAAATTCGAAGGCAGGTTTGCAGATGGGAAAGCAAGCAAGCAAACTCCGCTCCTGTCCATGTAAAATGCTGCAGTTGAAGAACAAAGCAGTTTCTGCCCAGTTTCGAACTGGGGACCTTTCGCGCGTAAGGCGAACGTGATGACCACTACACTACAGAAACAAGGCGCAGTCGCCACTGCTCAGGCTCAGTGGCACCCAGCACTGAAAGTGGAAGCCATTTTACCTTTCACCTTTCTGTTTCCAATCGCTCGTTGTTTAATGGGACTTCTTTAATTTTGGCTATGTGGTGAGCATGGACGAGATACACCGAAGTATCTGTTTCCACGCGGTGTGCGCCAATAACATTGTGTTGCTTACACCGGCTGTAAAGGATTACTTTTTAGCGGAGCTGGCCGTCGCAGTCTGTGGCACAATCATTTAGTCTGTTCGACTGCTCACGGGAAAGGTAGCGTTGTAAGACACTGCAGAAACGAACGACTTCCTTACTTTTGCTCCGACTGACCATACTCCGGGAAATTTTCCCAGATTCTCAGTTGAGGATTTTTGCAGCTGGAAGTTACCTCAGAAACCCTGTTAATTCGAAATGTATTGAGCGAATCGCAAAACAGAAAGCATTTAACACGGAACACAAACAAAACTGGCAAACCAAATGCATTTTCAGACACAGCGAGCATGAATGCAAAATGTGAGACAGGCCGGGGGCATGAGTCATAAAGTAATCTCACAACTAACAACAGGGCAATTCCAAACTGCTCTTTCAAACATACTGGAGCCTGAGTGCACCACCACTTCCCAGACAATGCTGAAAAGAGAGAAAGAAAGAACACAAAAAGAATGGGCCATAAAAAAGTGAATTTCACCAATCACCGACTGGATTAGATTACCTTTCCCTTCCGATGTCCGCAGGACGGAAATGAAGGAAATGGGAGAAATTCAATAACATGTGACATCGCAATTCATTGGAACGATTTTCCCATTGGCCATAAAACAAAATAACGACGAGTCGTGCCACCGCAGGACTTTGTTTCACAACAGCAATGAAATCACAGTCGACATTCGGTTCCAGTAAACGCTCAACTTGCCTGCGACAGCAGAGCTGTTTGCGATTTTCCACGCAGGAGGCGAACACGATCATGACAGCACAGACACCGGAAAAGTTGGGACTTTGCCACACCACAGTTCATTGCCCGGGAAGCAAACCCAATTTTCTTCGGTTTTAAACAGAAATGCAGCAGGAGTCGAAACAGCATTTTAACAAGCTGCGTCGTTGGAAACGATCAGCAGAAATGGCAGCGGTGGGATTCGAACCCACGCCTCTGTCGAGACTGGAGCCTTAATCCAGCGCCTTAGACCGCTCGGCCACACTACCAGCCAGCCGCGCTGCCCCATTTTCTTGCACTTCCAATTGTGCTCCTGCATAACAACCGATGCAAAGCCACGTGAAAAGGGTTCCATGGTCCCTCTCCGACTCGCACAACTGCTGGGATGTGCCCGTCTACAATATCAATTTCGCAGCAGATAATGATAGCCCATCAATCCAGACAACTATCAATGGTAAGCTGAGTCTATCTTCTCAGAATCTTTTCAACTACAAATGTATCTGTGAGTGCGTGAGAACATGCGATCGGTTATGATTTGGTCAAATTACCATGAGCTGCTTGACATTACTGCAATTTCGATTCTTGCTTTGCTAAATGATTTCACCCTTTGATCGAAACAGGACAACTTTCACGTTTACACGGAACATGAAACACACCGGACTACCGGGAAAATGCACAAAGCTGAGCAGGCCGTGTTCCACATCATACCGCGCAGCATCGTTTCAGTCACTGTTTTGCAGAATAAGAGTCCCAAAGAATGTTCTCCACCCTAAAACCGGAGGTAGCATTACAATCCGAGAACGACAGATCACATTGTGAGGATGCTCTGACCTCGGAGCCGGTTCGAGATGACACTTTCCTTGCCTTTTTGCCTTACCCGTGCAATTCGCTGCAGAGATGTTCACACCTGGATATGAGCCACATGGATACCAACTGAGTCGACGAGAAGCGACTCAATAAATTTTGCTAAACTCCACGGTGCTGATTAGAAATGCAGTTTCTGTTCACATCAATCTAAAAGGCAGTTTCTGAACATAGTAACAGAAGTCAAAAGGTAATTAGCTCACCCCACCCCCACTCCGGAAGAGGTGCTAACTGCCCTTGAGTGCTTTTTTGTTCTCGATGTGAAGAGCTCTCACGCCTGAGTCACCTTCACACGTCTCTGGTTGCTGAGTGAATCACAAAGAAGGAATTTCACCAGAGCTGCAACTGCCTCACTTCCCCACTCGCCCTCCCAGTTTACATTTTCCTGCTCGTCAGTGATTTAAAGAAAACCAAATGGATGCGATGTCATTCTGTAGCCTCTCTGTCGATTCCTCCGTTTCAGTTCCAACGTGGTTAGATCTCGGGCCGCTATCAAAGCACAGGTCCAGAGGTTCTCTGAGAGTGTAATTTCTTTCATTGCTGTTGCTAATTGAATGAGCCACTAACGTGCGAACTGCTCCAAAACATGATTCAGGACCTCTGGTAACAACTCACGCACGTTGAATACCGACAGACCGCTTCCAAATGATGTCCTTCATAGACGACTTTGGGGGTACATTTGACAGACAGACTAGTTCAGGAATCCGCGGTGCGCTGTGACACCAGCGCATCAGCTTCTTCCCTGTCTTGAAAACGGGCCGCCTGCGCAAGGAATGCAAGTGCGATACTGATTTTCGTGGAAGGATCAGAAGGCGATAACTACACTCTCAAACAGAATGGCATATGATCACAATCAGGTTGGAGAAAAACTTGACAATGCTTTGCACAGTAATTAAATGGAGTTGCATTACATTTCACTACGAGAGCAGATTTGTTCAAGCAAATTCGAAGGCAGGTTTGCAGATGGGAAAGCAAGCAAGCAAACTCCGCTCCTGTCCATGTAAAATGCTGCAGTTGAAGAACAAAGCAGTTTCTGCCCAGTTTCGAACTGGGGACCTTTCGCGCGTAAGGCGAACGTGATGACCACTACACTACAGAAACAAGGCGCAGTCGCCACTGCTCAGGCTCAGTGGCACCCAGCACTGAAAGTTGAAGCCATTTTACCTTTCACCTTTCTGTTTCCAATCGCTCGTTGTTTAATGGGACTTCTTTAATTTTGGCTATGTGGTGAGCATGGACGAGATACACCGAAGTATCTGTTTCCACGCGGTGTGCGCCAATAACATTGTGTTGCTTACACCGGCTGTAAAGGATTACTTTTAAGCGGAGCTGGCCGTCGCAGTCTGTGGCACAATCATTTAGTCTGTTCGACTGCTCACGGGAAAGGTAGCGTTGTAAGACACTGCAGAAACGAACGACTTCCTTACTTTTGCTCCGACTGACCATACTCCGGGAAATTTTCCCAGATTCTCAGTTGAGGATTTTTGCAGCTGGAAGTTACCTCAGAAACCCTGTTAATTCGAAATGTATTGAGCGAATCGCAAAACAGAAAGCATTTAACACGGAACACAAACAAAACTGGCAAACCAAATGCATTTTCAGACACAGCGAGCATGAATGCAAAATGTGAGACAGGCCGGGGGCATGAGTCATAAAGTAATCTCACAACTAACAACAGGGCAATTCCAAACTGCTCTTTCAAACATACTGGAGCCTGAGTGCACCACCACTTCCCAGACAATGCTGAAAAGAGAGAAAGAAAGAACACAATAAGAATGGGCCATAAAAAAGTGAATTTCACCAATCACAGACTGGATTAGATTACCTTTCCCTTCCGATGTCCGCAGGACGGAAATGAAGGAAATGGGAGAAATTCAATAACATGTGACATCGCAATTCATTGGAACGATTTTCCCATTGGCCATAAAACAAAATAACGACGAGTCGTGCCACCGCAGGACTTTGTTTCACAACAGCAATGAAATCACAGTCGACATTCGGTTCCAGTAAACGCTCAACTTGCCTGCGACAGCAGAGCTGTTTGCGATTTTCCACGCAGGAGGCGAACACGATCATGACAGCACAGACACCGGAAAAGTTGGGACTTTGCCACACCACAGTTCATTGCCCGGGAAGCAAACCCAATTTTCTTCGGTTTTAAACAGAAATGCAGCAGGAGTCGAAACAGCATTTTAACAAGCTGCGTCGTTGGAAACGATCAGCAGAAATGGCAGCGGTGGGATTCGAACCCACGCCTCTGTCGAGACTGGAGACTTAATCCAGCGCCTTAGACCGCTCGGCCACACTACTAGCCAGCCGCGCTGCCCCATTTTCTTGCACTTCCAATTGTGCTCCTGCATAACAACCGATGCAAAGCCACGTGAAAAGGGTTCCATGGTCCCTCTCCGACTCGCACAACTGCTGGGATGTGCCCGTCTACAATATCAATTTCGCAGCAGATAATGATAGCCCATCAATCCAGACAACTATCAATGGTAAGCTGAGTCTATCTTCTCAGAATCTTTTCAACTACAAATGTATCTGTGAGTGCGTGAGAACATGCGATCGGTTATGATTTGGTCAAATTACCATGAGCTGCTTGACATTACTGCAATTTCGATTCTTGCTTTGCTAAATGATTTCACCCTTTGATCGAAACAGGACAACTTTCACGTTTACACGGAACATGAAACACACCGGACTACCGGGAAAATGCACAAAGCTGAGCAGGCCGTGTTCCACATCATACCGCGCAGCATCGTTTCAGTCACTGTTTTGCAGAATAAGAGTCCCAAAGAATGTTCTCCACCCTAAAACCGGAGGTAGCATTACAATCCGAGAACGACAGATCACATTGTGAGGATGCTCTGACCTCGGAGCCGGTTCGAGATGACACTTTCCTTGCCTTTTTGCCTTACCCGTGCAATTCGCTGCAGAGATGTTCACACCTGGATATGAGCCACATGGATACCAACTGAGTCGACGAGAAGCGACTCAATAAATTTTGCTAAACTCCACGGTGCTGATTAGAAATGCAGTTTCTGTTCACATCAATCTAAAAGGCAGTTTCTGAACATAGTAACAGAAGTCAAAAGGTAATTAGCTCACCCCACCCCCACTCCGGAAGAGGTGCTAACTGCCCTTGAGTGCTTTTTTGTTCTCGATGTGAAGAGCTCTCACGCCTGAGTCACCTTCACACGTCTCTGGTTGCTGAGTGAATCACAAAGAAGGAATTTCACCAGAGCTGCAACTGCCTCACTTCCCCACTCGCCCTCCCAGTTTACATTTTCCTGCTCGTCAGTGATTTAAAGAAAACCAAATGGATGCGATGTCATTCTGTAGCCTCTCTGTCGATTCCTCCGTTTCAGTTCCAACGTGGTTAGATCTCGGGCCGCTATTAAAGCACAGGTCCAGAGGTTCTCTGAGAGTGTAATTTCTTTCATTGCTGTTGCTAATTGAATGAGCCACTAACGTGCGAACTGCTCCAAAACATGATTCAGGACCTCTGGTAACAACTCACGCACGTTGAATACCGACAGACCGCTTCCAAATGATGTCCTTCATAGACGACTTTGGGGGTACATTTGACAGACAGACTAGTTCAGGAATCCGCGGTGCGCTGTGACACCAGCGCATCAGCTTCTTCCCTGTCTTGAAAACGGGCCGCCTGCGCAAGGAATGCAAGTGCGATACTGATTTTCGTGGAAGGATCAGAAGGCGATAACTACACTCTCAAACAGAATGGCATATGATCACAATCAGGTTGGAGAAAAACTTGACAATGCTTTGCACAGTAATTAAATGGAGTTGCATTACATTTCACTACGAGAGCAGATTTGTTCAAGCAAATTCGAAGGCAGGTTTGCAGATGGGAAAGCAAGCAAGCAAACTCCGCTCCTGTCCATGTAAAATGCTGCAGTTGAAGAACAAAGCAGTTTCTGCCCAGTTTCGAACTGGGGACCTTTCGCGCGTAAGGCGAACGTGATGACCACTACACTACAGAAACAAGGCGCAGTCGCCACTGCTCAGGCTCAGTGGCACCCAGCACTGAAAGTTGAAGCCATTTTACCTTTCACCTTTCTGTTTCCAATCGCTCGTTGTTTAATGGGACTTCTTTAATTTTGGCTATGTGGTGAGCATGGACGAGATACACCGAAGTATCTGTTTCCACGCGGTGTGCGCCAATAACATTGTGTTGCTTACACCGGCTGTAAAGGATTACTTTTAAGCGGAGCTGGCCGTCGCAGTCTGTGGCACAATCATTTAGTCTGTTCGACTGCTCACGGGAAAGGTAGCGTTGTAAGACACTGCAGAAACGAACGACTTCCTTACTTTTGCTCCGACTGACCATACTCCGGGAAATTTTCCCAGATTCTCAGTTGAGGATTTTTGCAGCTGGAAGTTACCTCAGAAACCCTGTTAATTCGAAATGTATTGAGCGAATCGCAAAACAGAAAGCATTTAACACGGAACACAAACAAAACTGGCAAACCAAATGCATTTTCAGACACAGCGAGCATGAATGCAAAATGTGAGACAGGCCGGGGGCATGAGTCATAAAGTAATCTCACAACTAACAACAGGGCAATTCCAAACTGCTCTTTCAAACATACTGGAGCCTGAGTGCACCACCACTTCCCAGACAATGCTGAAAAGAGAGAAAGAAAGAACACAATAAGAATGGGCCATAAAAAAGTGAATTTCACCAATCACAGACTGGATTAGATTACCTTTCCCTTCCGATGTCCGCAGGACGGAAATGAAGGAAATGGGAGAAATTCAATAACATGTGACATCGCAATTCATTGGAACGATTTTCCCATTGGCCATAAAACAAAATAACGACGAGTCGTGCCACCGCAGGACTTTGTTTCACAACAGCAATGAAATCACAGTCGACATTCGGTTCCAGTAAACGCTCAACTTGCCTGCGACAGCAGAGCTGTTTGCGATTTTCCACGCAGGAGGCGAACACGATCATGACAGCACAGACACCGGAAAAGTTGGGACTTTGCCACACCACAGTTCATTGCCCGGGAAGCAAACCCAATTTTCTTCGGTTTTAAACAGAAATGCAGCAGGAGTCGAAACAGCATTTTAACAAGCTGCGTCGTTGGAAACGATCAGCAGAAATGGCAGCGGTGGGATTCGAACCCACGCCTCTGTCGAGACTGGAGCCTTAATCCAGCGCCTTAGACCGCTCGGCCACACTACTAGCCAGCCGCGCTGCCCCATTTTCTTGCACTTCCAATTGTGCTCCTGCATAACAACCGATGCAAAGCCACGTGAAAAGGGTTCCATGGTCCCTCTCCGACTCGCACAACTGCTGGGATGTGCCCGTCTACAATATCAATTTCGCAGCAGATAATGATAGCCCATCAATCCAGACAACTATCAATGGTAAGCTGAGTCTATCTTCTCAGAATCTTTTCAACTACAAATGTATCTGTGAGTGCGTGAGAACATGCGATCGGTTATGATTTGGTCAAATTACCATGAGCTGCTTGACATTACTGCAATTTCGATTCTTGCTTTGCTAAATGATTTCACCCTTTGATCGAAACAGGACAACTTTCACGTTTACACGGAACATGAAACACACCGGACTACCGGGAAAATGCACAAAGCTGAGCAGGCCGTGTTCCACATCATACCGCGCAGCATCGTTTCAGTCACTGTTTTGCAGAATAAGAGTCCCAAAGAATGTTCTCCACCCTAAAACCGGAGGTAGCATTACAATCCGAGAACGACAGATCACATTGTGAGGATGCTCTGACCTCGGAGCCGGTTCGAGATGACACTTTCCTTGCCTTTTTGCCTTACCCGTGCAATTCGCTGCAGAGATGTTCACACCTGGATATGAGCCACATGGATACCAACTGAGTCGACGAGAAGCGACTCAATAAATTTTGCTAAACTCCACGGTGCTGATTAGAAATGCAGTTTCTGTTCACATCAATCTAAAAGGCAGTTTCTGAACATAGTAACAGAAGTCAAAAGGTAATTAGCTCACCCCACCCCCACTCCGGAAGAGGTGCTAACTGCCCTTGAGTGCTTTTTTGTTCTCGATGTGAAGAGCTCTCACGCCTGAGTCACCTTCACACGTCTCTGGTTGCTGAGTGAATCACAAAGAAGGAATTTCACCAGAGCTGCAACTGCCTCACTTCCCCACTCGCCCTCCCAGTTTACATTTTCCTGCTCGTCAGTGATTTAAAGAAAACCAAATGGATGCGATGTCATTCTGTAGCCTCTCTGTCGATTCCTCCGTTTCAGTTCCAACGTGGTTAGATCTCGGGCCGCTATCAAAGCACAGGTCCAGAGGTTCTCTGAGAGTGTAATTTCTTTCATTGCTGTTGCTAATTGAATGAGCCACTAACGTGCGAACTGCTCCAAAACATGATTCAGGACCTGTGGTAACAACTCACGCACGTTGAATACCGACAGACCGCTTCCAAATGATGTCCTTCATAGACGACTTTGGGGGTACATTTGACAGACAGACTAGTTCAGGAATCCGCGGTGCGCTGTGACACCAGCGCATCAGCTTCTTCCCTGTCTTGAAAACGGGCCGCCTGCGCAAGGAATGCAAGTGCGATACTGATTTTCGTGGAAGGATCAGAAGGCGATAACTACACTCTCAAACAGAATGGCATATGATCACAATCAGGTTGGAGAAAAACTTTACAATGCTTTGCACAGTAATTAAATGGAGTTGCATTACATTTCACTACGAGAGCAGATTTGTTCAAGCAAATTCGAAGGCAGGTTTGCAGATGGGAAAGCAAGCAAGCAAACTCCGCTCCTGTCCATGTAAGATGCTGCAGTTGAAGAACAAAGCAGTTTCTGCCCAGTTTCGAACTGGGGACCTTTCGCGCGTAAGGCGAACGTGATGACTACTACACTACAGAAACAAGGCGCAGTCGCCACTGCTCAGGCTCAGTGGCACCCAGCACTGAAAGTTGAAGCCATTTTACCTTTCACCTTTCTGTTTCCAATCGCTCGTTGTTTAATGGGACTTCTTTAATTTTGGCTATGTGGTGAGCATGGACGAGATACACCGAAGTATCTGTTTCCACGCGGTGTGCGCCAATAACATTGTGTTGCTTACACCGGTTGTAAAGGATTACTTTTTAGCGGAGCTGGCCGTCGCAGTCTGTGGCACAATCATTTAGTCTGTTCGACTGCTCAAGGGAAAGGTAGCGTTGTAAGACACTGCAGAAACGAACGACTTCCTTACTTTTGCTCCGACTGACCATACTCCGGGAAATTTTCCCAGATTCTCAGTTGAGGATTTTTGCAGCTGGAAGTTACCTCAGAAACCCTGTTAATTCGAAATGTATTGAGCGAATCGCAAAACAGAAAGCATTTAACACGGAACACAAACAAAACTGGCAAACCAAATGCATTTTCAGACACAGCGAGCATGAATGCAAAATGTGAGACAGGCCGGGGGCATGAGTCATAAAGTAATCTCACAACTAACAACAGGGCAATTCCAAACTGCTCTTTCAAACATACTGGAGCCTGAGTGCACCACCACTTCCCAGACAATGCTGAAAAGAGAGAAAGAAAGAACACAATAAGAATGGGCCATAAAAAAGTGAATTTCACCAATCACAGACTGGATTAGATTACCTTTCCCTTCCGATGTCCGCAGGATGGAAATGAAGGAAATGGGAGAAATTCAATAACATGTGACATCGCAATTCATTGGAACGATTTTCCCATTGGCCATAAAACAAAATAACGACGAGTCGTGCCACCGCAGGACTTTGTTTCACAACAGCAATGAAATCACAGTCGACATTCGGTTCCAGTAAACGCTCAACTTGCCTGCGACAGCAGAGCTGTTTGCGATTTTCCACGCAGGAGGCGAACACGATCATGACAGCACAGACACCGGAAAAGTTGGGACTTTGCCACACCACAGTTCATTGCCCGGGAAGCAAACCCAATTTTCTTCGGTTTTAAACAGAAATGCAGCAGGAGTCGAAACAGCATTTTAACAAGCTGCGTCGTTGGAAACGATCAGCAGAAATGGCAGCGGTGGGATTCGAACCCACGCCTCTGTCGAGACTGGAGCCTTAATCCAGCGTCTTAGACCGCTCGGCCACACTACCAGCCAGCCGCGCTGCCCCATTTTCTTGCACTTCCAATTGTGCTCCTGCATAACAACCGATGCAAAGCCACGTGAAAAGGGTTCCATGGTCCCTCTCCGACTCGCACAACTGCTGGGATGTGCCCGTCTACAATATCAATTTCGCAGCAGATAATGATAGCCCATCAATCCAGACAACTATCAATGGTAAGCTGAGTCTATCTTCTCAGAATCTTTTCAACTACAAATGTATCTGTGAGTGCGTGAGAACATGCGATCGGTTATGATTTGGTCAAATTACCATGAGCTGCTTGACATTACTGCAATTTCGATTCTTGCTTTGCTAAATGATTTCACCCTTTGATCGAAACAGGACAACTTTCACGTTTACACGGAACATGAAACACACCGGACTACCGGGAAAATGCACAAAGCTGAGCAGGCCGTGTTCCACATCATACCGCGCAGCATCGTTTCAGTCACTGTTTTGCAGAATAAGAGTCCCAAAGAATGTTCTCCACCCTAAAACCGGAGGTAGCATTACAATCCGAGAACGACAGATCACATTGTGAGGATGCTCTGACCTCGGAGCCGGTTCGAGATGACACTTTCCTTGCCTTTTTGCCTTACCCGTGCAATTCGCTGCAGAGATGTTCACACCTGGATATGAGCCACATGGATACCAACTGAGTCGACGAGAAGCGACTCAATAAATTTTGCTAAACTCCACGGTGCTGATTAGAAATGCAGTTTCTGTTCACATCAATCTAAAAGGCAGTTTCTGAACATAGTAACAGAAGTCAAAAGGTAATTAGCTCACCCCACCCCCACTCCGGAAGAGGTGCTAACTGCCCTTGAGTGCTTTTTTGTTCTCGATGTGAAGAGCTCTCACGCCTGAGTCACCTTCACACGTCTCTGGTTGCTGAGTGAATCACAAAGAAGGAATTTCACCAGAGCTGCAACTGCCTCACTTCCCCACTCGCCCTCCCAGTTTACATTTTCCTGCTCGTCAGTGATTTAAAGAAAACCAAATGGATGCGATGTCATTCTGTAGCCTCTCTGTCGATTCCTCCGTTTCAGTTCCAACGTGGTTAGATCTCGGGCCGCTATCAAAGCACAGGTCCAGAGGTTCTCTGAGAGTGTAATTTCTTTCATTGCTGTTGCTAATTGAATGAGCCACTAACGTGCGAACTGCTCCAAAACATGATTCAGGACCTCTGGTAACAACTCACGCACGTTGAATACCGACAGACCGCTTCCAAATGATGTCCTTCATAGACGACTTTGGGGGTACATTTGACAGACAGACTAGTTCAGGAATCCGCGGTGCGCTGTGACACCAGCGCATCAGCTTCTTCCCTGTCTTGAAAACGGGCCGCCTGCGCAAGGAATGCAAGTGCGATACTGATTTTCGTGGAAGGATCAGAAGGCGATAACTACACTCTCAAACAGAATGGCATATGATCACAATCAGGTTGGAGAAAAACTTGACAATGCTTTGCACAGTAATTAAATGGAGTTGCATTACATTTCACTACGAGAGCAGATTTGTTCAAGCAAATTCGAAGGCAGGTTTGCAGATGGGAAAGCAAGCAAGCAAACTCCGCTCCTGTCCATGTAAGATGCTGCAGTTGAAGAACAAAGCAGTTTCTGCCCAGTTTCGAACTGGGGACCTTTCGCGCGTAAGGCGAACGTGATGACTACTACACTACAGAAACAAGGCGCAGTCGCCACTGCTCAGGCTCAGTGGCACCCAGCACTGAAAGTTGAAGCCATTTTACCTTTCACCTTTCTGTTTCCAATCGCTCGTTGTTTAATGGGACTTCTTTAATTTTGGCTATGTGGTGAGCATGGACGAGATACACCGAAGTATCTGTTTCCACGCGGTGTGCGCCAATAACATTGTGTTGCTTACACCGGCTGTGAAGGATTACTTTTTAGCGGAGCTGGCCGTCGCAGTCTGTGGCACAATCATTTAGTCTGTTCGACTGCTCACGGGAAAGGTAGCGTTGTAAGACACTGCAGAAACGAACGACTTCCTTACTTTTGCTCCGACTGACCATACTCCGGGAAATTTTCCCAGATTCTCAGTTGAGGATTTTTGCAGCTGGAAGTTACCTCAGAAACCCTGTTAATTCGAAATGTATTGAGCGAATCGCAAAACAGAAAGCATTTAACACGGAACACAAACAAAACTGGCAAACCAAATGCATTTTCAGACACAGCGAGCATGAATGCAAAATGTGAGACAGGCCGGGGGCATGAGTCATAAAGTAATCTCACAACTAACAACAGGGCAATTCCAAACTGCTCTTTCAAACATACTGGAGCCTGAGTGCACCACCACTTCCCAGACAATGCTGAAAAGAGAGAAAGAAAGAACACAATAAGAATGGGCCATAAAAAAGTGAATTTCACCAATCACAGACTGGATTAGATTACCTTTCCCTTCCGATGTCCGCAGGACGGAAATGAAGGAAATGGGAGAAATTCAATAACATGTGACATCGCAATTCATTGGAACGATTTTCCCATTGGCCATAAAACAAAATAACGACGAGTCGTGCCACCGCAGGACTTTGTTTCACAACAGCAATGAAATCACAGTCGACATTCGGTTCCAGTAAACGCTCAACTTGCCTGCGACAGCAGAGCTGTTTGCGATTTTCCACGCAGGAGGCGAACACGATCATGACAGCACAGACACCGGAAAAGTTGGGACTTTGCCACACCACAGTTCATTGCCCGGGAATCAAACCCAATTTTCTTCGGTTTTAAACAGAAATGCAGCAGGAGTCGAAACAGCATTTTAACAAGCTGCGTCGTTGGAAACGATCAGCAGAAATGGCAGCGGTGGGATTCGAACCCACGCCTCAGTCGAGACTGGAGCCTTAATCCAGCGCCTTAGACCGCTCGGCCACACTACCAGCCAGCCGCGCTGCCCCATTTTCTTGCACTTCCAATTGTGCTCCTGCATAACAACCGATGCAAAGCCACGTGAAAAGGGTTCCATGGTCCCTCTCCGACTCGCACAACTGCTGGGATGTGCCCGTCTACAATATCAATTTCGCAGCAGATAATGATAGCCCATCAATCCAGACAACTATCAATGGTAAGCTGAGTCTATCTTCTCAGAATCTTTTCAACTACAAATGTATCTGTGAGTGCGTGAGAACATGCGATCGGTTATGATTTGGTCAAATTACGATGAGCTGCTTGACATTACTGCAATTTCGATTCTTGCTTTGCTAAATGATTTCACCCTTTGATCGAAACAGGACAACTTTCACGTTTACACGGAACATGAAACACACCGGACTACCGGGAAAATGCACAAAGCTGAGCAGGCCGTGTTCCACATCATACCGCGCAGCATCGTTTCAGTCACTGTTTTGCAGAATAAGAGTCCCAAAGAATGTTCTCCACCCTAAAACCGGAGGTAGCATTACAATCCGAGAACGACAGATCACATTGTGAGGATGCTCTGACCTCGGAGCCGGTTCGAGATGACACTTTCCTTGCCTTTTTGCCTTACCCGTGCAATTCGCTGCAGAGATGTTCACACCTGGATATGAGCCACATGGATACCAACTGAGTCGACGAGAAGCGACTCAATAAATTTTGCTAAACTCCACGGTGCTGATTAGAAATGCAGTTTCTGTTCACATCAATCTAAAAGGCAGTTTCTGAACATAGTAACAGAAGTCAAAAGGTAATTAGCTCACCCCACCCCCACTCCGGAAGAGGTGCTAACTGCCCTTGAGTGCTTTTTTGTTCTCGATGTGAAGAGCTCTCACGCCTGAGTCACCTTCACACGTCTCTGGTTGCTGAGTGAATCACAAAGAAGGAATTTCACCAGAGCTGCAACTGCCTCACTTCCCCACTCGCCCTCCCAGTTTACATTTTCCTGCTCGTCAGTGATTTAAAGAAAACCAAATGGATGCGATGTCATTCTGTAGCCTCTCTGTCGATTCCTCCGTTTCAGTTCCAACGTGGTTAGATCTCGGGCCGCTATCAAAGCACAGGTCCAGAGGTTCTCTGAGAGTGTAATTTCTTTCATTGCTGTTGCTAATTGAATGAGCCACTAACGTGCGAACTGCTCCAAAACATGATTCAGGACCTCTGGTAACAACTCACGCACGTTGAATACCGACAGACCGCTTCCAAATGATGTCCTTCATAGACGACTTTGGGGGTACATTTGACAGACAGACTAGTTCAGGAATCCGCGGTGCGCTGCGACACCAGCGCATCAGCTTCTTCCCTGTCTTGAAAACGGGCCGCCTGCGCAAGGAATGCAAGTGCGATACTGATTTTCGTGGAAGGATCAGAAGGCGATAACTACACTCTCAAACAGAATGGCATATGATCACAGTCAGGTTGGAGAAAAACTTTACAATGCTTTGCACAGTAATTAAATGGAGTTGCATTACATTTCACTACGAGAGCAGATTTGTTCAAGCAAATTCGAAGGCAGGTTTGCAGATGGGAAAGCAAGCAAGCAAACTCCGCTCCTGTCCATGTAAAATGCTGCAGTTGAAGAACAAAGCAGTTTCTGCCCAGTTTCGAACTGGGGACCTTTCGCGCGTAAGGCGAACGTGATGACCACTACACTACAGAAACAAGGCGCAGTCGCCACTGCTCAGGCTCAGTGGCACCCAGCACTGAAAGTTGAAGCCATTTTACCTTTCACCTTTCTGTTTCCAATCGCTCGTTGTTTAATGGGACTTCTTTAATTTTGGCTATGTGGTGAGCATGGACGAGATACACCGAAGTATCTGTTTCCACGCGGTGTGCGCCAATAACATTGTGTTGCTTACACCGGCTGTGAAGGATTACTTTTTAGCGGAGCTGGCCGTCGCAGTCTGTGGCACAATCATTTAGTCTGTTCGACTGCTCACGGGAAAGGTAGCGTTGTAAGACACTGCAGAAACGAACGACTTCCTTACTTTTGCTCCGACTGACCATACTCCGGGAAATTTTCCCAGATTCTCAGTTGAGGATTTTTGCAGCTGGAAGTTACCTCAGAAACCCTGTTAATTCGAAATGTATTGAGCGAATCGCAAAACAGAAAGCATTTAACACGGAACACAAACAAAACTGGCAAACCAAATGCATTTTCAGACACAGCGAGCATGAATGCAAAATGTGAGACAGGCCGGGGGCATGAGTCATAAAGTAATCTCACAACTAACAACAGGGCAATTCCAAACTGCTCTTTCAAACATACTGGAGCCTGAGTGCACCACCACTTCCCAGACAATGCTGAAAAGAGAGAAAGAAAGAACACAATAAGAATGGGCCATAAAAAAGTGAATTTCACCAATCACAGACTGGATTAGATTACCTTTCCCTTCCGATGTCCGCAGGACGGAAATGAAGGAAATGGGAGAAATTCAATAACATGTGACATCGCAATTCATTGGAACGATTTTCCCATTGGCCATAAAACAAAATAACGACGAGTCGTGCCACCGCAGGACTTTGTTTCACAACAGCAATGAAATCACAGTCGACATTCGGTTCCAGTAAACGCTCAACTTGCCTGCGACAGCAGAGCTGTTTGCGATTTTCCACGCAGGAGGCGAACACGATCATGACAGCACAGACACCGGAAAAGTTGGGACTTTGCCACACCACAGTTCATTGCCCGGGAAGCAAACCCAATTTTCTTCGGTTTTAAACAGAAATGCAGCAGGAGTCGAAACAGCATTTTAACAAGCTGCGTCGTTGGAAACGATCAGCAGAAATGGCAGCGGTGGGATTCGAACCCACGCCTCAGTCGAGACTGGAGCCTTAATCCAGCGCCTTAGACCGCTCGGCCACACTACCAGCCAGCCGCGCTGCCCCATTTTCTTGCACTTCCAATTGTGCTCCTGCATAACAACCGATGCAAAGCCACGTGAAAAGGGTTCCATGGTCCCTCTCCGACTCGCACAACTGCTGGGATGTGCCCGTCTACAATATCAATTTCGCAGCAGATAATGATAGCCCATCAATCCAGACAACTATCAATGGTAAGCTGAGTCTATCTTCTCAGAATCTTTTCAACTACAAATGTATCTGTGAGTGCGTGAGAACATGCGATCGGTTATGATTTGGTCAAATTACCATGAGCTGCTTGACATTACTGCAATTTCGATTCTTGCTTTGCTAAATGATTTCACCCTTTGATCGAAACAGGACAACTTTCACGTTTACACGGAACATGAAACACACCGGACTACCGGGAAAATGCACAAAGCTGAGCAGGCCGTGTTCCACATCATACCGCGCAGCATCGTTTCAGTCACTGTTTTGCAGAATAAGAGTCCCAAAGAATGTTCTCCACCCTAAAACCGGAGGTAGCATTACAATCCGAGAACGACAGATCACATTGTGAGGATGCTCTGACCTCGGAGCCGGTTCGAGATGACACTTTCCTTGCCTTTTTGCCTTACCCGTGCAATTCGCTGCAGAGATGTTCACACCTGGATATGAGCCACATGGATACCAACTGAGTCGACGAGAAGCGACTCAATAAATTTTGCTAAACTCCACGGTGCTGATTAGAAATGCAGTTTCTGTTCACATCAATCTAAAAGGCAGTTTCTGAACATAGTAACAGAAGTCAAAAGGTAATTAGCTCACCCCACCCCCACTCCGGAAGAGGTGCTAACTGCCCTTGAGTGCTTTTTTGTTCTCGATGTGAAGAGCTCTCACGCCTGAGTCACCTTCACACGTCTCTGGTTGCTGAGTGAATCACAAAGAAGGAATTTCACCAGAGCTGCAACTGCCTCACTTCCCCACTCGCCCTCCCAGTTTACATTTTCCTGCTCGTCAGTGATTTAAAGAAAACCAAATGGATGCGATGTCATTCTGTAGCCTCTCTGTCGATTCCTCCGTTTCAGTTCCAACGTGGTTAGATCTCGGGCCGCTATCAAAGCACAGGTCCAGAGGTTCTCTGAGAGTGTAATTTCTTTCATTGCTGTTGCTAATTGAATGAGCCACTAACGTGCGAACTGCTCCAAAACATGATTCAGGACCTCTGGTAACAACTCACGCACGTTGAATACCGACAGACCGCTTCCAAATGATGTCCTTCATAGACGACTTTGGGGGTACATTTGACAGACAGACTAGTTCAGGAATCCGCGGTGCGCTGCGACACCAGCGCATCAGCTTCTTCCCTGTCTTGAAAACGGGCCGCCTGCGCAAGGAATGCAAGTGCGATACTGATTTTCGTGGAAGGATCAGAAGGCGATAACTACACTCTCAAACAGAATGGCATATGATCACAATCAGGTTGGAGAAAAACTTTACAATGCTTTGCACAGTAATTAAATGGAGTTGCATTACATTTCACTACGAGAGCAGATTTGTTCAAGCAAATTCGAAGGCAGGTTTGCAGATGGGAAAGCAAGCAAGCAAACTCCGCTCCTGTCCATGTAAAATGCTGCAGTTGAAGAACAAAGCAGTTTCTGCCCAGTTTCGAACTGGGGACCTTTCGCGCGTAAGGCGAACGTGATGACCACTACACTACAGAAACAAGGCGCAGTCGCCCCTGCTCAGGCTCAGTGGCACCCAGCACTGAAAGTTGAAGCCATTTTACCTTTCACCTTTCTGTTTCCAATCGCTCGTTGTTTAATGGGACTTCTTTAATTTTGGCTATGTGGTGAGCATGGACGAGATACACCGAAGTATCTGTTTCCACGCGGTGTGCGCCAATAACATTGTGTTGCTTACACCGACTGTAAAGTATTACTTTTTAGCGGAGCTTGCCGTCGCAGTCTGTGGCACAATCATTTAGTCTGTTCGACTGCTCACGGGAAAGGTAGCGTTGTAAGACACTGCAGAAACGAACGACTTCCTTACTTTTGCTCCGACTGACCATACTCCGGGAAATTTTCCCAGATTCTCAGTTGGGGATTTTTGCAGCTGGAAGTTACCTCAGAAACCCTGTTAATTCGAAATGTATTGAGCGAATCGCAAAACAGAAAGCATTTAACACGGAACACAAACAAAACTGGCAAACCAAATGCATTTTCAGACACAGCGAGCATGAATGCAAAATGTGAGACAGGCCGGGGGCATGAGTCATAAAGTAATCTCACAACTAACAACAGGGCAATTCCAAACTGCTCTTTCAAACATACTGGAGCCTGAGTGCACCACCACTTCCCAGACAATGCTGAAAAGAGAGAAAGAAAGAACACAATAAGAATGGGCCATAAAAACGTGAATTTCACCAATCACAGACTGGATTAGATTACCTTTCCCTTCCGATGTCCGCAGGACGGAAATGAAGGAAATGGGAGAAATTCAATAACATGTGACATCGCAATTCATTGGAACGATTTTCCCATTGGCCATAAAACAAAATAACGACGAGTCGTGCCACCGCAGGACTTTGTTTCACAACAGCAATGAAATCACAGTCGACATTCGGTTCCAGTAAACGCTCAACTTGCCTGCGACAGCAGAGCTGTTTGCGATTTTCCACGCAGGAGGCGAACACGATCATGACAGCACAGACACCGGAAAAGTTGGGACTTTGCCACACCACAGTTCATTGCCCGGGAAGCAAACCCAATTTTCTTCGGTTTTAAACAGAAATGCAGCAGGAGTCGAAGCAGCATTTTAACAAGCTGCGTCGTTGGAAACGATCAGCAGAAATGGCAGCGGTGGGATTCGAACCCACGCCTCTGTCGAGACTGGAGCCTTAATCCAGCGCCTTAGACCGCTCGGCCACACTACCAGCCAGCCGCGCTGCATCATTTTCTTGCACTTCAAATTGTGCTCCTGCATAACAACCGATGCAAAGCCACGTGAAAAGCGTTCCATGGTCCCTCTCCGACTCGCACAACTGCTGGGATGTGCCCGTCTACAATATCAATTTCGCAGCAGATAATGATAGCCCATCAATCCAGACAACTATCAATGGTAAGCTGAGTCTATCTTCTCAGAATCTTTTCAACTACAAATGTATCTGTGAGTGCGTGAGAACATGCGATCGGTTATGATTTGGTCAAATTACCATGAGCTGCTTGACATTACTGCAATTTCGATTTTTGCTTTGCTAAATGATTTCACCCTTTGATCGAAACAGGACAACTTTCACGTTTACACGGAACATGAAACACACCGGACTACCGGGAAAATGCACAAAGCTGAGCAGGCCGTGTTCCACATCATACCGCGCAGCATCGTTTCAGTCACTGTTTTGCAGAATAAGAGTCCCAAAGAATGTTCTCTACCCTAAAACCGGAGGTAGCATTACAATCCGAGAACGACAGATCACATTGTGAGGATGCTCTGACCTCGGAGCCGGTTCGAGATGACACTTTCCTTGCCTTTTTGCCTTACCCGTGCAATTCGCTGCAGAGATGTTCACACCTGGATATGAGCCACATGGATACCAACTGAGTCGACGAGAAGCGACTCAATAAATTTTGCTAAACTCCACGGTGCTGATTAGAAATGCAGTTTCTGTTCACATCAATCTAAAAGGCAGTTTCTGAACATAGTAACAGAAGTCAAAAGGTAATTAGCTCACCCCACCCCCACTCCGGAAGAGGTGCTAACTGCCCTTGAGTGCTTTTTTGTTCTCGATGTGAAGAGCTCTCACGCCTGAGTCACCTTCACACGTCTCTGGTTGCTGAGTGAATCACAAAGAAGGAATTTCACCAGAGCTGCAACTGCCTCACTTCCCCACTCGCCCTCCCAGTTTACATTTTCCTGCTCGTCAGTGATTTAAAGAAAACCAAATGGATGCGATGTCATTCTGTAGCCTCTCTGTCGATTCCTCCGTTTCAGTTCCAACGTGGTTAGATCTCGGGCCGCTATCAAAGCACAGGTCCAGAGGTTCTCTGAGAGTGTAATTTCTTTCATTGCTGTTGCTAATTGAATGAGCCACTAACGTGCGAACTGCTCCAAAACATGATTCAGGACCTCTGGTAACAACTCACGCACGTTGAATACCGACAGACCGCTTCCAAATGATGTCCTTCATAGACGACTTTGGGGGTACATTTGACAGACAGACTAGTTCAGGAATCCGCGGTGCGCTGTGACACCAGCGCATCAGCTTCTTCCCTGTCTTGAAAACGGGCCGCCTGCGCAAGGAATGCAAGTGCGATACTGATTTTCGTGGAAGGATCAGAAGGCGATAACTACACTCTCAAACAGAATGGCATATGATCACAATCAGGTTGGAGAAAAACTTTACAATGCTTTGCACAGTAATTAAATGGAGTTGCATTACATTTCACGACGAGAGCAGATTTGTTCAAGCAAATTCGAAGGCAGGTTTGCAGATGGGAAAGCAAGCAAGCAAACTCCGCTCCTGTCCATGTAAAATGCTGCAGTTGAAGAACAAAGCAGTTTCTGCCCAGTTTCGAACTGGGGACCTTTCGCGCGTAAGGCGAACGTGATGACCACTACACTACAGAAACAAGGCGCAGTGGCCACTGCTCAGGCTCAGTGGCACCCAGCACTGAAAGTTGAAGCCATTTTACCTTTCACCTTTCTGTTTCCAATCGCTCGTTGTTTAATGGGACTTCTTTAATTTTGGCTATGTGGTGAGCATGGACGAGATACACCGAAGTATCCGTTTCCACGCGGTGTGCGCCAATAACATTGTGTTGCTCACACCGGCTGTAAAGGATTACTTTTTAGCGGAGCTGGCCGTCGCAGTCTGTGGCACAATCATTTAGTCTGTTCGACTGCTCACGGGAAAGGTAGCGTTGTAAGACACTGCAGAAACGAACGACTTCCTTACTTTTGCTCCGACTGACCATACTCCGGGAAATTTTCCCAGATTCTCAGTTGAGGATTTTTGCAGCTGGAAGTTACCTCAGAAACCCTGTTAATTCGAAATGTATTGAGCGAATCGCAAAAAAGAAAGCATTTAACACGGAACACAAACAAAACTGGCAAACCAAATGCATTTTCAGACACAGCGAGCATGAATGCAAAATGTGAGACAGGCCGGGGGCATGAGTCATAAAGTAATCTCACAACTAACAACAGGGCAATTCCAAACTGCTCTTTCAAACATACTGGAGCCTGAGTGCACCACCACTTCCCAGACAATGCTGAAAAGAGAGAAAGAAAGAACACAATAAGAATGGGCCATAAAAAAGTGAATTTCACCAATCACAGACTGGATTAGATTACCTTTCCCTTCCGATGTCCGCAGGACGGAAATGAAGGAAATGGGAGAAATTCAATAACATGTGACATCGCAATTCATTGGAACGATTTTCCCATTGGCCATAAAACAAAATAACGACGAGTCGTGCCACCGCAGGACTTTGTTTCACAACAGCAATGAAATCACAGTCGACATTCGGTTCCAGTAAACGCCAAACTTGCCTGCGACAGCAGAGCTGTTTGCGATTTTCCACGCAGGAGGCGAACACGATCATGACAGCACAGACACCGGAAAAGTTGGGACTTTGCCACACCACAGTTCATTGCCCGGGAAGCAAACCCAATTTTCTTCGGTTTTAAACAGAAATGCAGCAGGAGTCGAAACAGCATTTTAACAAGCTGCGTCGTTGGAAACGATCAGCAGAAATGGCAGCGGTGGGATTCGAACCCACGCCTCTGTCGAGACTGGAGCCTTAATCCAGCGCCTTAGACCGCTCGGCCACACTACCAGCCAGCCGCGCTGCCCCATTTTCTTGCACTTCCAATTGTGCTCCTGCATAACAACCGATGCAAAGCCACGTGAAAAGGGTTCCATGGTCCCTCTCCGACTCGCACAACTGCTGGGATGTGCCCGTCTACAATATCAATTTCGCAGCAGATAATGATAGCCCATCAATCCAGACAACTATCAATGGTAAGCTGAGTCTATCTTCTCAGAATCTTTTCAACTACAAATGTATCTGTGAGTGCGTGAGAACATGCGATCGGTTATGATTTGGTCAAATTACCATGAGCTGCTTGACATTACTGCAATTTCGATTCTTGCTTTGCTAAATGATTTCACCCTTTGATCGAAACAGGACAACTTTCACGTTTACACGGAACATGAAACACACCGGACTACCGGGAAAATGCACAAAGCTGAGCAGGCCGTGTTCCACATCATACCGCGCAGCATCGTTTCAGTCACTGTTTTGCAGAATAAGAGTCCCAAAGAATGTTTTCCACCCTAAAACCGGAGGTAGCATTACAATCCGAGAACGACAGATCACATTGTGAGGATGCTCTGACCTCGGAGCCGGTTCGAGATGACACTTTCCTTGCCTTTTTGCCTTACCCGTGCAATTCGCTGCAGAGATGTTCACACCTGGATATGAGCCACATGGATACCAACTGAGTCGACGAGAAGCGACTCAATAAATTTTGCTAAACTCCACGGTGCTGATTAGAAATGCAGTTTCTGTTCACATCAATCTAAAAGGCAGTTTCTGAACATAGTAACAGAAGTCAAAAGGTAATTAGCTCACCCCACCCCCACTCCGGAAGAGGTGCTAACTGCCCTTGAGTGCTTTTTTGTTCTCGATGTGAAGAGCTCTCACGCCTGAGTCACCTTCACACGTCTCTGGTTGCTGAGTGAATCACAAAGAAGGAATTTCACCAGAGCTGCAACTGCCTCACTTCCCCACTCGCCCTCCCAGTTTACATTTTCCTGCTCGTCAGTGATTTAAAGAAAACCAAATGGATGCGATGTCATTCTGTAGCCTCTCTGTCGATTCCTCCGTTTCAGTTCCAACGTGGTTAGATCTCGGGCCGCTATCAAAGCACAGGTCCAGAGGTTCTCTGAGAGTGTAATTTCTTTCATTGCTGTTGCTAATTGAATGAGCCACTAACGTGCGAACTGCTCCAAAACATGATTCAGGACCTCTGGTAACAACTCACGCACGTTGAATACCGACAGACCGCTTCCAAATGATGTCCTTCATAGACGACTTTGGGGGTACATTTGACAGACAGACTAGTTCAGGAATCCGCGGTGCGCTGCGACACCAGCGCATCAGCTTCTTCCCTGTCTTGAAAACGGGCCGCCTGCGCAAGGAATGCAAGTGCGATACTGATTTTCGTGGAAGGATCAGAAGGCGATAACTACACTCTCAAACAGAATGGCATATGATCACAATCAGGTTGGAGAAAAACTTTACAATGCTTTGCACAGTAATTAAATGGAGTTGCATTACATTTCACTACGAGAGCAGATTTGTTCAAGCAAATTCGAAGGCAGGTTTGCAGATGGGAAAGCAAGCAAGCAAACTCCGCTCCTGTCCATGTAAAATGCTGCAGTTGAAGAACAAAGCAGTTTCTGCCCAGTTTCGAAATGGGGACCTTTCGCGCGTAAGGCGAACGTGATGACCACTACACTACAGAAACAAGGCGCAGTGGCCACTGCTCAGGCTCAGTGGCACCCAGCACTGAAAGTTGAAGCCATTTTACCTTTCACCTTTCTGTTTCCAATCGCTCGTTGTTTAATGGGACTTCTTTAATTTTGGCTATGTGGTGAGCATGGACGAGATACACCGAAGTATCCGTTTCCACGCGGTGTGCGCCAATAACATTGTGTTGCTCACACCGGCTGTAAAGGATTACCTTTTAGCGGAGCTGGCCGTCGCAGTCTGTGGCACAATCATTTAGTCTGTTCGACTGCTCACGGGAAAGGTAGCGTTGTAAGACACTGCAGAAACGAACGACTTCCTTACTTTTGCTCCGACTGACCATACTCCGGGAAATTTTCCCAGATTCTCAGTTGAGGATTTTTGCAGCTGGAAGTTACCTCAGAAACCCTGTTAATTCGAAATGTATTGAGCGATTCGCAAAACAGAAAGCATTTAACACGGAACACAAACAAAACTGGCAAACCAAATGCATTTTCAGACACAGCGAGCATGAATGCAAAATGTGAGACAGGCCGGGGGCATGAGTCATAAAGTAATCTCACAACTAACAACAGGGCAATTCCAAACTGCTCTTTCAAACATACTGGAGCCTGAGTGCACCACCACTTCCCAGACAATGCTGAAAAGAGAGAAAGAAAGAACACAATAAGAATGGGCCATAAAAAAGTGAATTTCACCAATCACAGACTGGATTAGATTACCTTTCCCTTCCGATGTCCGCAGGACGGAAATGAAGGAAATGGGAGAAATTCAATAACATGTGACATCGCAATTCATTGGAACGATTTTCCCATTGGCCATAAAACAAAATAACGACGAGTCGTGCCACCGCAGGACTTTGTTTCACAACAGCAATGAAATCACAGTCGACATTCGGTTCCAGTAAACGCTCAACTTGCCTGCGACAGCAGAGCTGTTTGCGATTTTCCACGCAGGAGGCGAACACGATCATGACAGCACAGACACCGGAAAAGTTGGGACTTTGCCACACCACAGTTCATTGCCCGGGAAGCAAACCCAATTTTCTTCGGTTTTAAACAGAAATGCAGCAGGAGTCGAAACAGCATTTTAACAAGCTGCGTCGTTGGAAACGATCAGCAGAAATGGCAGCGGTGGGATTCGAACCCACGCCTCTGTCGAGACTGGAGCCTTAATCCAGCGCCTTAGACCGCTCGGCCACACTACCAGCCAGCCGCGTTGCATCATTTTCTTGCACTTCCAATTGTGCTCCTGCATAACAACCGATGCAAAGCCACGTGAAAAGGGTTCCATGGTCCCTCTCCGACTCGCACAACTGCTGGGATGTGCCCGTCTACAATATCAATTTCGCAGCAGATAATGATAGCCCATCAATCCAGACAACTATCAATGGTAAGCTGAGTCTATCTTCTCAGAATCTTTTCAACTACAAATGTATCTGTGAGTGCGTGAGAACATGCGATCGGTTATGATTTGGTCAAATTACCATGAGCTGCTTGACATTACTGCAATTTCGATTCTTGCTTTGCTAAATGATTTCACCCTTTGATCGAAACAGGACAACTTTCACGTTTACACGGAACATGAAACACACCGGACTACCGGGAAAATGCACAAAGCTGAGCAGGCCGTGTTCCACATCATACCGCGCAGCATCGTTTCAGTCACTGTTTTGCAGAATAAGAGTCCCAAAGAATGTTTTCCACCCTAAAACCGGAGGTAGCATTACAATCCGAGAACGACAGATCACATTGTGAGGATGCTCTGACCTCGGAGCCGGTTCGAGATGACACTTTCCTTGCCTTTTTGCCTTACCCGTGCAATTCGCTGCAGGGATGTTCACACCTGGATATGAGCCACATGGATACCAACTGAGTCGACGAGAAGCGACTCAATAAATTTTGCTAAACTCCACGGTGCTGATTAGAAATGCAGTTTCTGTTCACATCAATCTAAAAGGCAGTTTCTGAACATAGTAACAGAAGTCAAAAGGTAATTAGCTCACCCCACCCCCACTCCGGAAGAGGTGCTAACTGCCCTTGAGTGCTTTTTTGTTCTCGATGTGAAGAGCTCTCACGCCTGAGTCACCTTCACACGTCTCTGGTTGCTGAGTGAATCACAAAGAAGGAATTTCACCAGAGCTGCAACTGCCTCACTTCCCCACTCGCCCTCCCAGTTTACATTTTCCTGCTCGTCAGTGATTTAAAGAAAACCAAATGGATGCGATGTCATTCTGTAGCCTCTCTGTCGATTCCTCCGTTTCAGTTCCAACGTGGTTAGATCTCGGGCCGCTATCAAAGCACAGGTCCAGAGGTTCTCTGAGAGTGTAATTTCTTTCATTGCTGTTGCTAATTGAATGAGCCACTAACGTGCGAACTGCTCCAAAACATGATTCAGGACCTCTGGTAACAACTCACGCACGTTGAATACCGACAGACCGCTTCCAAATGATGTCCTTCATAGACGACTTTGGGGGTACATTTGACAGACAGACTAGTTCAGGAATCCGCGGTGCGCTGCGACACCAGCGCATCAGCTTCTTCCCTGTCTTGAAAACGGGCCGCCTGCGCAAGGAATGCAAGTGCGATACTGATTTTCGTGGAAGGATCAGAAGGCGATAACTACACTCTCAAACAGAATGGCATATGATCACAATCAGGTTGGAGAAAAACTTTACAATGCTTTGCACAGTAATTAAATGGAGTTGCATTACATTTCACTACGAGAGCAGATTTGTTCAAGCAAATTCGAAGGCAGGTTTGCAGATGGGAAAGCAAGCAAGCAAACTCCGCTCCTGTCCATGTAAAATGCTGCAGTTGAAGAACAAAGCAGTTTCTGCCCAGTTTCGAAATGGGGACCTTTCGCGCGTAAGGCGAACGTGATGACCACTACACTACAGAAACAAGGCGCAGTGGCCACTGCTCAGGCTCAGTGGCACCCAGCACTGAAAGTTGAAGCCATTTTACCTTTCACCTTTCTGTTTCCAATCGCTCGTTGTTTAATGGGACTTCTTTAATTTTGGCTATGTGGTGAGCATGGACGAGATACACCGAAGTATCCGTTTCCACGCGGTGTGCGCCAATAACATTGTGTTGCTCACACCGGCTGTAAAGGATTACCTTTTAGCGGAGCTGGCCGTCGCAGTCTGTGGCACAATCATTTAGTCTGTTCGACTGCTCACGGGAAAGGTAGCGTTGTAAGACACTGCAGAAACGAACGACTTCCTTACTTTTGCTCCGACTGACCATACTCCGGGAAATTTTCCCAGATTCTCAGTTGAGGATTTTTGCAGCTGGAAGTTACCTCAGAAACCCTGTTAATTCGAAATGTATTGAGCGATTCGCAAAACAGAAAGCATTTAACACGGAACACAAACAAAACTGGCAAACCAAATGCATTTTCAGACACAGCGAGCATGAATGCAAAATGTGAGACAGGCCGGGGGCATGAGTCATAAAGTAATCTCACAACTAACAACAGGGCAATTCCAAACTGCTCTTTCAAACATACTGGAGCCTGAGTGCACCACCACTTCCCAGACAATGCTGAAAAGAGAGAAAGAAAGAACACAATAAGAATGGGCCATAAAAAAGTGAATTTCACCAATCACAGACTGGATTAGATTACCTTTCCCTTCCGATGTCCGCAGGACGGAAATGAAGGAAATGGGAGAAATTCAATAACATGTGACATCGCAATTCATTGGAACGATTTTCCCATTGGCCATAAAACAAAATAACGACGAGTCGTGCCACCGCAGGACTTTGTTTCACAACAGCAATGAAATCACAGTCGACATTCGGTTCCAGTAAACGCTCAACTTGCCTGCGACAGCAGAGCTGTTTGCGATTTTCCACGCAGGAGGCGAACACGATCATGACAGCACAGACACCGGAAAAGTTGGGACTTTGCCACACCACAGTTCATTGCCCGGGAAGCAAACCCAATTTTCTTCGGTTTTAAACAGAAATGCAGCAGGAGTCGAAACAGCATTTTAACAAGCTGCGTCGTTGGAAACGATCAGCAGAAATGGCAGCGGTGGGATTCGAACCCACGCCTCTGTCGAGACTGGAGCCTTAATCCAGCGCCTTAGACCGCTCGGCCACACGACCAGCCAGCCGCGCTGCATCATTTTCTTGCACTTCAAATTGTGCTCCTGCATAACAACCGATGCAAAGCCACGTGAAAAGCGTTCCATGGTCCCTCTCCGACTCGCACAACTGCTGGGATGTGCCCGTCTACAATATCAATTTCGCAGCAGATAATGATAGCCCATCAATCCAGACAACTATCAATGGTAAGCTGAGTCTATCTTCTCAGAATCTTTTCAACTACAAATGTATCTGTGAGTGCGTGAGAACATGCGATCGGTTATGATTTGGTCAAATTACCATGAGCTGCTTGACATTACTGCAATTTCGATTCTTGCTTTGCTAAATGATTTCACCCTTTGATCGAAACAGGACAACTTTCACGTTTACACGGAACATGAAACACACCGGACTACCGGGAAAATGCACAAAGCTGAGCAGGCCGTGTTCCACATCATACCGCGCAGCATCGTTTCAGTCACTGTTTTGCAGAATAAGAGTCCCAAAGAATGTTTTCCACCCTAAAACCGGAGGTAGCATTACAATCCGAGAACGACAGATCACATTGTGAGGATGCTCTGACCTCGGAGCCGGTTCGAGATGACACTTTCCTTGCCTTTTTGCCTTACCCGTGCAATTCGCTGCAGGGATGTTCACACCTGGATATGAGCCACATGGATACCAACTGAGTCGACGAGAAGCGACTCAATAAATTTTGCTAAACTCCACGGTGCTGATTAGAAATGCAGTTTCTGTTCACATCAATCTAAAAGGCAGTTTCTGAACATAGTAACAGAAGTCAAAAGGTAATTAGCTCACCCCACCCCCACTCCGGAAGAGGTGCTAACTGCCCTTGAGTGCTTTTTTGTTCTCGATGTGAAGAGCTCTCACGCCTGAGTCACCTTCACACGTCTCTGGTTGCTGAGTGAATCACAAAGAAGGAATTTCACCAGAGCTGCAACTGCCTCACTTCCCCACTCGCCCTCCCAGTTTACATTTTCCTGCTCGTCAGTGATTTAAAGAAAACCAAATGGATGCGATGTCATTCTGTAGCCTCTCTGTCGATTCCTCCGTTTCAGTTCCAACGTGGTTAGATCTCGGGCCGCTATCAAAGCACAGGTCCAGAGGTTCTCTGAGAGTGTAATTTCTTTCATTGCTGTTGCTAATTGAATGAGCCACTAACGTGCGAACTGCTCCAAAACATGATTCAGGACCTCTGGTAACAACTCACGCACGTTGAATACCGACAGACCGCTTCCAAATGATGTCCTTCATAGACGACTTTGGGGGTACATTTGACAGACAGACTAGTTCAGGAATCCGCGGTGCGCTGCGACACCAGCGCATCAGCTTCTTCCCTGTCTTGAAAACGGGCCGCCTGCGCAAGGAATGCAAGTGCGATACTGATTTTCGTGGAAGGATCAGAAGGCGATAACTACACTCTCAAACAGAATGGCATATGATCACAATCAGGTTGGAGAAAAACTTTACAATGCTTTGCACAGTAATTAAATGGAGTTGCATTACATTTCACTACGAGAGCAGATTTGTTCAAGCAAATTCGAAGGCAGGTTTGCAGATGGGAAAGCAAGCAAGCAAACTCCGCTCCTGTCCATGTAAAATGCTGCAGTTGAAGAACAAAGCAGTTTCTGCCCAGTTTCGAAATGGGGACCTTTCGCGCGTAAGGCGAACGTGATGACCACTACACTACAGAAACAAGGCGCAGTGGCCACTGCTCAGGCTCAGTGGCACCCAGCACTGAAAGTTGAAGCCATTTTACCTTTCACCTTTCTGTTTCCAATCGCTCGTTGTTTAATGGGACTTCTTTAATTTTGGCTATGTGGTGAGCATGGACGAGATACACCGAAGTATCCGTTTCCACGCGGTGTGCGCCAATAACATTGTGTTGCTTACACCGGCTGTAAAGGATTACTTTTTAGCGGAGCTGGCCGTCGCAGTCTGTGGCACAATCATTTAGTCTGTTCGACTGCTCACGGGAAAGGTAGCGTTGTAAGACACTGCAGAAACGAACGACTTCCTTACTTTTGCTCCGACTGACCATACTCCGGGAAATTTTCCCAGATTCTCAGTTGAGGATTTTTGCAGCTGGAAGTTACCTCAGAAACCCTGTTAATTCGAAATGTATTGAGCGATTCGCAAAACAGAAAGCATTTAACACGGAACACAAACAAAACTGGCAAACCAAATGCATTTTCAGACACAGCGAGCATGAATGCAAAATGTGAGACAGGCCGGGGGCATGAGTCATAAAGTAATCTCACAACTAACAACAGGGCAATTCCAAACTGCTCTTTCAAACATACTGGAGCCTGAGTGCACCACCACTTCCCAGACAATGCTGAAAAGAGAGAAAGAAAGAACACAATAAGAATGGGCCATAAAAAAGTGAATTTCACCAATCACAGACTGGATTAGATTACCTTTCCCTTCCGATGTCCGCAGGACGGAAATGAAGGAAATGGGAGAAATTCAATAACATGTGACATCGCAATTCATTGGAACGATTTTCCCATTGGCCATAAAACAAAATAACGACGAGTCGTGCCACCGCAGGACTTTGTTTCACAACAGCAATGAAATCACAGTCGACATTCGGTTCCAGTAAACGCTCAACTTGCCTGCGACAGCAGAGCTGTTTGCGATTTTCCACGCAGGAGGCGAACACGATCATGACAGCACAGACACCGGAAAAGTTGGGACTTTGCCACACCACAGTTCATTGCCCGGGAAGCAAACCCAATTTTCTTCGGTTTTAAACAGAAATGCAGCAGGAGTCGAAACAGCATTTTAACAAGCTGCGTCGTTGGAAACGATCAGCAGAAATGGCAGCGGTGGGATTCGAACCCACGCCTCTGTCGAGACTGGAGCCTTAATCCAGCGCCTTAGACCGCTCGGCCACACTACCAGCCAGCCGCGCTGCCCCATTTTCTTGCACTTCCAATTGTGCTCCTGCATAACAACCGATGCAAAGCCACGTGAAAAGGGTTCCATGGTCCCTCTCCGACTCGCACAACTGCTGGGATGTGCCCGTCTACAATATCAATTTCGCAGCAGATAATGATAGCCCATCAATCCAGACAACTATCAATGGTAAGCTGAGTCTATCTTCTCAGAATCTTTTCAACTACAAATGTATCTGTGAGTGCGTGAGAACATGCGATCGGTTATGATTTGGTCAAATTACCATGAGCTGCTTGACATTACTGCAATTTCGATTCTTGCTTTGCTAAATGATTTCACCCTTTGATCGAAACAGGACAACTTTCACGTTTACACGGAACATGAAACACACCGGACTACCGGGAAAATGCACAAAGCTGAGCAGGCCGTGTTCCACATCATACCGCGCAGCATCGTTTCAGTCACTGTTTTGCAGAATAAGAGTCCCAAAGAATGTTCTCCACCCTAAAACCGGAGGTAGCATTACAATCCGAGAACGACAGATCACATTGTGAGGATGCTCTGACCTCGGAGCCGGTTCGAGATGACACTTTCCTTGCCTTTTTGCCTTACCCGTGCAATTCGCTGCAGGGATGTTCACACCTGGATATGAGCCACATGGATACCAACTGAGTCGACGAGAAGCGACTCAATAAATTTTGCTAAACTCCACGGTGCTGATTAGAAATGCAGTTTCTGTTCACATCAATCTAAAAGGCAGTTTCTGGACATAGTAACAGAAGTCAAAAGGTAATTAGCTCACCCCACCCCCACTCCGGAAGAGGTGCTAACTGCCCTTGAGTGCTTTTTTGTTCTCGATGTGAAGAGCTCTCACGCCTGAGTCACCTTCACACGTCTCTGGTTGCTGAGTGAATCACAAAGAAGGAATTTCACCAGAGCTGCAACTGCCTCACTTCCCCACTCGCCCTCCCAGTTTACATTTTCCTGCTCGTCAGTGATTTAAAGAAAACCAAATGGATGCGATGTCATTCTGTAGCCTCTCTGTCGATTCCTCCGTTTCAGTTCCAACGTGGTTAGATCTCGGGCCGCTATCAAAGCACAGGTCCAGAGGTTCTCTGAGAGTGTAATTTCTTTCATTGCTGTTGCTAATTGAATGAGCCACTAACGTGCGAACTGCTCCAAAACATGATTCAGGACCTCTGGTAACAACTCACGCACGTTGAATACCGACAGACCGCTTCCAAATGATGTCCTTCATAGACGACTTTGGGGGTACATTTGACAGACAGACTAGTTCAGGAATCCGCGGTGCGCTGCGACACCAGCGCATCAGCTTCTTCCCTGTCTTGAAAACGGGCCGCCTGCGCAAGGAATGCAAGTGCGATACTGATTTTCGTGGAAGGATCAGAAGGCGATAACTACACTCTCAAACAGAATGGCATATGATCACAATCAGGTTGGAGAAAAACTTTACAATGCTTTGCACAGTAATTAAATGGAGTTGCATTACATTTCACTACGAGAGCAGATTTGTTCAAGCAAATTCGAAGGCAGGTTTGCAGATGGGAAAGCAAGCAAGCAAACTCCGCTCCTGTCCATGTAAAATGCTGCAGTTGAAGAACAAAGCAGTTTCTGCCCAGTTTCGAACTGGGGACCTTTCGCGCGTAAGGCGAACGTGATGACCACTACACTACAGAAACAAGGCGCAGTCGCCCCTGCTCAGGCTCAGTGGCACCCAGCACTGAAAGTTGAAGCCATTTTACCTTTCACCTTTCTGTTTCCAATCGCTCGTTGTTTAATGGGACTTCTTTAATTTTGGCTATGTGGTGAGCATGGACGAGATACACCGAAGTATCTGTTTCCACGCGGTGTGCGCCAATAACATTGTGTTGCTTACACCGACTGTAAAGTATTACTTTTTAGCGGAGCTTGCCGTCGCAGTCTGTGGCACAATCATTTAGTCTGTTCGACTGCTCACGGGAAAGGTAGCGTTGTAAGACACTGCAGAAACGAACGACTTCCTTACTTTTGCTCCGACTGACCATACTCCGGGAAATTTTCCCAGATTCTCAGTTGGGGATTTTTGCAGCTGGAAGTTACCTCAGAAACCCTGTTAATTCGAAATGTATTGAGCGAATCGCAAAACAGAAAGCATTTAACACGGAACACAAACAAAACTGGCAAACCAAATGCATTTTCAGACACAGCGAGCATGAATGCAAAATGTGAGACAGGCCGGGGGCATGAGTCATAAAGTAATCTCACAACTAACAACAGGGCAATTCCAAACTGCTCTTTCAAACATACTGGAGCCTGAGTGCACCACCACTTCCCAGACAATGCTGAAAAGAGAGAAAGAAAGAACACAATAAGAATGGGCCATAAAAACGTGAATTTCACCAATCACAGACTGGATTAGATTACCTTTCCCTTCCGATGTCCGCAGGACGGAAATGAAGGAAATGGGAGAAATTCAATAACATGTGACATCGCAATTCATTGGAACGATTTTCCCATTGGCCATAAAACAAAATAACGACGAGTCGTGCCACCGCAGGACTTTGTTTCACAACAGCAATGAAATCACAGTCGACATTCGGTTCCAGTAAACGCTCAACTTGCCTGCGACAGCAGAGCTGTTTGCGATTTTCCACGCAGGAGGCGAACACGATCATGACAGCACAGACACCGGAAAAGTTGGGACTTTGCCACACCACAGTTCATTGCCCGGGAAGGAAACCCAATTTTCTTCGGTTTTAAACAGAAATGCAGCAGGAGCCGAAGCAGCATTTTAACAAGCTGCGTCGTTGGATTCGAACCCACGCCTCTGTCGAGACTGGAGCCTTAATCCAGCGCCTTAGACCGCTCGGCCACACTACCAGCCAGCCGCGCTGCATCATTTTCTTGCACTTCAAATTGTGCTCCTGCATAACAACCGATGCAAAGCCACGTGAAAAGCGTTCCATGGTCCCTCTCCGACTCGCACAACTGCTGGGATGTGCCCGTCTACAATATCAATTTCGCAGCAGATAATGATAGCCCATCAATCCAGACAACTATCAATGGTAAGCTGAGTCTATCTTCTCAGAATCTTTTCAACTACAAATGTATCTGTGAGTGCGTGAGAACATGCGATCGGTTATGATTTGGTCAAATTACCATGAGCTGCTTGACATTACTGCAATTTCGATTCTTGCTTTGCTAAATGATTTCACCCTTTGATCGAAACAGGACAACTTTCACGTTTACACGGAACATGAAACACACCGGACTACCGGGAAAATGCACAAAGCTGAGCAGGCCGTGTTCCACATCATACCGCGCAGCATCGTTTCAGTCACTGTTTTGCAGAATAAGAGTCCCAAAGAATGTTTTCCACCCTAAAACCGGAGGTAGCATTACAATCCGAGAACGACAGATCACATTGTGAGGATGCTCTGACCTCGGAGCCGGTTCGAGATGACACTTTCCTTGCCTTTTTGCCTTACCCGTGCAATTCGCTGCAGGGATGTTCACACCTGGATATGAGCCACATGGATACCAACTGAGTCGACGAGAAGCGACTCAATAAATTTTGCTAAACTCCACGGTGCTGATTAGAAATGCAGTTTCTGTTCACATCAATCTAAAAGGCAGTTTCTGAACATAGTAACAGAAGTCAAAAGGTAATTAGCTCACCCCACTCCCACTCCGGAAGAGGTGCTAACTGCCCTTGAGTGCTTTTTTGTTCTCGATGTGAAGAGCTCTCACGCCTGAGTCACCTTCACACGTCTCTGGTTGCTGAGTGAATCACAAAGAAGGAATTTCACCAGAGCTGCAACTGCCTCACTTCCCCACTCGCCCTCCCAGTTTACATTTTCCTGCTCGTCAGTGATTTAAAGAAAACCAAATGGATGCGATGTCATTCTGTAGCCTCTCTGTCGATTCCTCCGTTTCAGTTCCAACGTGGTTAGATCTCGGGCCGCTATCAAAGCACAGGTCCAGAGGTTCTCTGAGAGTGTAATTTCTTTCATTGCTGTTGCTAATTGAATGAGCCACTAACGTGCGAACTGCTCCAAAACATGATTCAGGACCTCTGGTAACAACTCACGCACGTTGAATACCGACAGACCGCTTCCAAATGATGTCCTTCATAGACGACTTTGGGGGTACATTTGACAGACAGACTAGTTCAGGAATCCGCGGTGCGCTGCGACACCAGCGCATCAGCTTCTTCCCTGTCTTGAAAACGGGCCGCCTGCGCAAGGAATGCAAGTGCGATACTGATTTTCGTGGAAGGATCAGAAGGCGATAACTACACTCTCAAACAGAATGGCATATGATCACAATCAGGTTGGAGAAAAACTTTACAATGCTTTGCACAGTAATTAAATGGAGTTGCATTACATTTCACTACGAGAGCAGATTTGTTCAAGCAAATTCGAAGGCAGGTTTGCAGATGGGAAAGCAAGCAAGCAAACTCCGCTCCTGTCCATGTAAAATGCTGCAGTTGAAGAACAAAGCAGTTTCTGCCCAGTTTCGAACTGGGGACCTTTCGCGCGGAAGGCGAACGTGATGACCACTACACTACAGAAACAAGGCGCAGTGGCCACTGCTCAGGCTCAGTGGCACCCAGCACTGAAAGTTGAAGCCATTTTACCTTTCACCTTTCTGTTTCCAATCGCTCGTTGTTTAATGGGACTTCTTTAATTTTGGCTATGTGGTGAGCATGGACGAGATACACCGAAGTATCCGTTTCCACGCGGTGTGCGCCAATAACATTGTGTTGCTCACACCGGCTGTAAAGGATTACTTTTTAGCGGAGCTGGCCGTCGCAGTCTGTGGCACAATCATTTAGTCTGTTCGACTGCTCACGGGAAAGGTAGCGTTGTAAGACACTGCAGAAACGAACGACTTCCTTACTTTTGCTCCGACTGACCATACTCCGGGAAATTTTCCCAGATTCTCAGTTGAGGATTTTTGCAGCTGGAAGTTACCTCAGAAACCCTGTTAATTCGAAATGTATTGAGCGATTCGCAAAACAGAAAGCATTTAACACGGAACACAAACAAAACTGGCAAACCAAATGCATTTTCAGACACAGCGAGCATGAATGCAAAATGTGAGACAGGCCGGGGGCATGAGTCATAAAGTAATCTCACAACTAACAACAGGGCAATTCCAAACTGCTCTTTCAAACATACTGGAGCCTGAGTGCACCACCACTTCCCAGACAATGCTGAAAAGAGAGAAAGAAAGAACACAATAAGAATGGGCCATAAAAAAGTGAATTTCACCAATCACAGACTGGATTAGATTACCTTTCCCTTCCGATGTCCGCAGGACGGAAATGAAGGAAATGGGAGAAATTCAATAACATGTGACATCGCAATTCATTGGAACGATTTTCCCATTGGCCATAAAACAAAATAACGACGAGTCGTGCCACCGCAGGACTTTGTTTCACAACAGCAATGAAATCACAGTCGACATTCGGTTCCAGTAAACGCTCAACTTGCCTGCGACAGCAGAGCTGTTTGCGATTTTCCACGCAGGAGGCGAACACGATCATGACAGCACAGACACCGGAAAAGTTGGGACTTTGCCATACCACAGTTCATTGCCCGGGAAGCAAACCCAATTTTCTTCGGTTTTAAACAGAAATGCAGCAGGAGTCGAAACAGCATTTTAACAAGCTGCGTCGTTGGAAACGATCAGCAGAAATGGCAGCGGTGGGATTCGAACCCACGCCTCTGTCGAGACTGGAGCCTTAATCCAGCGCCTTAGACCGCTCGGCCACACTACCAGCCAGCCGCGCTGCCCCATTTTCTTGCACTTCCAATTGTGCTCCTGCATAACAACCGATGCAAAGCCACGTGAAAAGGGTTCCATGGTCCCTCTCCGACTCGCACAACTGCTGGGATGTGCCCGTCTACAATATCAATTTCGCAGCAGATAATGATAGCCCATCAATCCAGACAACTATCAATGGTAAGCTGAGTCTATCTTCTCAGAATCTTTTCAACTACAAATGTATCTGTGAGTGCGTGAGAACATGCGATCGGTTATGATTTGGTCAAATTACCATGAGCTGCTTGACATTACTGCAATTTCGATTCTTGCTTTGCTAAATGATTTCACCCTTTGATCGAAACAGGACAACTTTCACGTTTACACGGAACATGAAACACACCGGACTACCGGGAAAATGCACAAAGCTGAGCAGGCCGTGTTCCACATCATACCGCGCAGCATCGTTTCAGTCACTGTTTTGCAGAATAAGAGTCCCAAAGAATGTTTTCCACCCTAAAACCGGAGGTAGCATTACAATCCGAGAACGACAGATCACATTGTGAGGATGCTCTGACCTCGGAGCCGGTTCGAGATGACACTTTCCTTGCCTTTTTGCCTTACCCGTGCAATTCGCTGCAGGGATGTTCACACCTGGATATGAGCCACATGGATACCAACTGAGTCGACGAGAAGCGACTCAATAAATTTTGCTAAACTCCACGGTGCTGATTAGAAATGCAGTTTCTGTTCACATCAATCTAAAAGGCAGTTTCTGAACATAGTAACAGAAGTCAAAAGGTAATTAGCTCACCCCACTCCCACTCCGGAAGAGGTGCTAACTGCCCTTGAGTGCTTTTTTGTTCTCGATGTGAAGAGCTCTCACGCCTGAGTCACCTTCACACGTCTCTGGTTGCTGAGTGAATCACAAAGAAGGAATTTCACCAGAGCTGCAACTGCCTCACTTCCCCACTCGCCCTCCCAGTTTACATTTTCCTGCTCGTCAGTGATTTAAAGAAAACCAAATGGATGCGATGTCATTCTGTAGCCTCTCTGTCGATTCCTCCGTTTCAGTTCCAACGTGGTTAGATCTCGGGCCGCTATCAAAGCACAGGTCCAGAGGTTCTCTGAGAGTGTAATTTCTTTCATTGCTGTTGCTAATTGAATGAGCCACTAACGTGCGAACTGCTCCAAAACATGATTCAGGACCTCTGGTAACAACTCACGCACGTTGAATACCGACAGACCGCTTCCAAATGATGTCCTTCATAGACGACTTTGGGGGTACATTTGACAGACAGACTAGTTCAGGAATCCGCGGTGCGCTGCGACACCAGCGCATCAGCTTCTTCCCTGTCTTGAAAACGGGCCGCCTGCGCAAGGAATGCAAGTGCGATACTGATTTTCGTGGAAGGATCAGAAGGCGATAACTACACTCTCAAACAGAATGGCATATGATCACAATCAGGTTGGAGAAAAACTTTACAATGCTTTGCACAGTAATTAAATGGAGTTGCATTACATTTCACTACGAGAGCAGATTTGTTCAAGCAAATTCGAAGGCAGGTTTGCAGATGGGAAAGCAAGCAAGCAAACTCCGCTCCTGTCCATGTAAAATGCTGCAGTTGAAGAACAAAGCAGTTTCTGCCCAGTTTCGAACTGGGGACCTTTCGCGCGGAAGGCGAACGTGATGACCACTACACTACAGAAACAAGGCGCAGTGGCCACTGCTCAGGCTCAGTGGCACCCAGCACTGAAAGTTGAAGCCATTTTACCTTTCACCTTTCTGTTTCCAATCGCTCGTTGTTTAATGGGACTTCTTTAATTTTGGCTATGTGGTGAGCATGGACGAGATACACCGAAGTATCCGTTTCCACGCGGTGTGCGCCAATAACATTGTGTTGCTCACACCGGCTGTAAAGGATTACTTTTTAGCGGAGCTGGCCGTCGCAGTCTGTGGCACAATCATTTAGTCTGTTCGACTGCTCACGGGAAAGGTAGCGTTGTAAGACACTGCAGAAACGAACGACTTCCTTACTTTTGCTCCGACTGACCATACTCCGGGAAATTTTCCCAGATTCTCAGTTGAGGATTTTTGCAGCTGGAAGTTACCTCAGAAACCCTGTTAATTCGAAATGTATTGAGCGATTCGCAAAACAGAAAGCATTTAACACGGAACACAAACAAAACTGGCAAACCAAATGCATTTTCAGACACAGCGAGCATGAATGCAAAATGTGAGACAGGCCGGGGGCATGAGTCATAAAGTAATCTCACAACTAACAACAGGGCAATTCCAAACTGCTCTTTCAAACATACTGGAGCCTGAGTGCACCACCACTTCCCAGACAATGCTGAAAAGAGAGAAAGAAAGAACACAATAAGAATGGGCCATAAAAAAGTGAATTTCACCAATCACAGACTGGATTAGATTACCTTTCCCTTCCGATGTCCGCAGGACGGAAATGAAGGAAATGGGAGAAATTCAATAACATGTGACATCGCAATTCATTGGAACGATTTTCCCATTGGCCATAAAACAAAATAACGACGAGTCGTGCCACCGCAGGACTTTGTTTCACAACAGCAATGAAATCACAGTCGACATTCGGTTCCAGTAAACGCTCAACTTGCCTGCGACAGCAGAGCTGTTTGCGATTTTCCACGCAGGAGGCGAACACGATCATGACAGCACAGACACCGGAAAAGTTGGGACTTTGCCATACCACAGTTCATTGCCCGGGAAGCAAACCCAATTTTCTTCGGTTTTAAACAGAAATGCAGCAGGAGTCGAAACAGCATTTTAACAAGCTGCGTCGTTGGAAACGATCAGCAGAAATGGCAGCGGTGGGATTCGAACCCACGCCTCTGTCGAGACTGGAGCCTTAATCCAGCGCCTTAGACCGCTCGGCCACACTACCAGCCAGCCGCGCTGCCCCATTTTCTTGCACTTCCAATTGTGCTCCTGCATAACAACCGATGCAAAGCCACGTGAAAAGGGTTCCATGGTCCCTCTCCGACTCGCACAACTGCTGGGATGTGCCCGTCTACAATATCAATTTCGCAGCAGATAATGATAGCCCATCAATCCAGACAACTATCAATGGTAAGCTGAGTCTATCTTCTCAGAATCTTTTCAACTACAAATGTATCTGTGAGTGCGTGAGAACATGCGATCGGTTATGATTTGGTCAAATTACCATGAGCTGCTTGACATTACTGCAATTTCGATTCTTGCTTTGCTAAATGATTTCACCCTTTGATCGAAACAGGACAACTTTCACGTTTACACGGAACATGAAACACACCGGACTACCGGGAAAATGCACAAAGCTGAGCAGGCCGTGTTCCACATCATACCGCGCAGCATCGTTTCAGTCACTGTTTTGCAGAATAAGAGTCCCAAAGAATGTTCTCCACCCTAAAACCGGAGGTAGCATTACAATCCGAGAACGACAGATCACATTGTGAGGATGCTCTGACCTCGGAGCCGGTTCGAGATGACACTTTCCTTGCCTTTTTGCCTTACCCGTGCAATTCGCTGCAGGGATGTTCACACCTGGATATGAGCCACATGGATACCAACTGAGTCGACGAGAAGCGACTCAATAAATTTTGCTAAACTCCACGGTGCTGATTAGAAATGCAGTTTCTGTTCACATCAATCTAAAAGGCAGTTTCTGAACATAGTAACAGAAGTCAAAAGGTAATTAGCTCACCCCACCCCCACTCCGGAAGAGGTGCTAACTGCCCTTGAGTGCTTTTTTGTTCTCGATGTGAAGAGCTCTCACGCCTGAGTCACCTTCACACGTCTCTGGTTGCTGAGTGAATCACAAAGAAGGAATTTCACCAGAGCTGCAACTGCCTCACTTCCCCACTCGCCCTCCCAGTTTACATTTTCCTGCTCGTCAGTGATTTAAAGAAAACCAAATGGATGCGATGTCATTCTGTAGCCTCTCTGTCGATTCCTCCGTTTCAGTTCCAACGTGGTTAGATCTCGGGCCGCTATCAAAGCACAGGTCCAGAGGTTCTCTGAGAGTGTAATTTCTTTCATTGCTGTTGCTAATTGAATGAGCCACTAACGTGCGAACTGCTCCAAAACATGATTCAGGACCTCTGGTAACAACTCACGCACGTTGAATACCGACAGACCGCTTCCAAATGATGTCCTTCATAGACGACTTTGGGGGTACATTTGACAGACAGACTAGTTCAGGAATCCGCGGTGCGCTGCGACACCAGCGCATCAGCTTCTTCCCTGTCTTGAAAACGGGCCGCCTGCGCAAGGAATGCAAGTGCGATACTGATTTTCGTGGAAGGATCAGAAGGCGATAACTACACTCACAAACAGAATGGCATATGATCACAATCAGGTTGGAGAAAAACTTTACAATGCTTTGCACAGTAATTAAATGGAGTTGCATTACATTTCACTACGAGAGCAGATTTGTTCAAGCAAATTCGAAGGCAGGTTTGCAGATGGGAAAGCAAGCAAGCAAACTCCGCTCCTGTCCATGTAAAATGCTGCAGTTGAAGAACAAAGCAGTTTCTGCCCAGTTTCGAACTGGGGACCTTTCGCGCGTAAGGCGAACGTGATGACCACTACACTACAGAAACAAGGCGCATTCGCCCCTGCTCAGGCTCAGTGGCACCCAGCACTGAAAGTTGAAGCCATTTTACCTTTCACCTTTCTGTTTCCAATCGCTCGTTGTTTAATGGGACTTCTTTAATTTTGGCTATGTGGTGAGCATGGACGAGATACACCGAAGTATCTGTTTCCACGCGGTGTGCGCCAATAACATTGTGTTGCTTACACCGACTGTAAAGTATTACTTTTTAGCGGAGCTTGCCGTCGCAGTCTGTGGCACAATCATTTAGTCTGTTCGACTGCTCACGGGAAAGGTAGCGTTGTAAGACACTGCAGAAACGAACGACTTCCTTACTTTTGCTCCGACTGACCATACTCCGGGAAATTTTCCCAGATTCTCAGTTGGGGATTTTTGCAGCTGGAAGTTACCTCAGAAACCCTGTTAATTCGAAATGTATTGAGCGAATCGCAAAACAGAAAGCATTTAACACGGAACACAAACAAAACTGGCAAACCGAATGCATTTTCAGACACAGCGAGCATGAATGCAAAATGTGAGACAGGCCGGGGGCATGAGTCATAAAGTAATCTCACAACTAACAACAGGGCAATTCCAAACTGCTCTTTCAAACATACTGGAGCCTGAGTGCACCACCACTTCCCAGACAATGCTGAAAAGAGAGAAAGAAAGAACACAATAAGAATGGGCCATAAAAAAGTGAATTTCACCAATCACAGACTGGATTAGATTACCTTTCCCTTCCGATGTCCGCAGGACGGAAATGAAGGAAATGGGAGAAATTCAATAACATGTGACATCGCAATTCATTGGAACGATTTTCCCATTGGCCATAAAACAAAATAACGACGAGTCGTGCCACCGCAGGACTTTGTTTCACAACAGCAATGAAATCACAGTCGACATTCGGTTCCAGTAAACGCTCAACTTGCCTGCGACAGCAGAGCTGTTTGCGATTTTCCACGCAGGAGGCGAACACGATCATGACAGCACAGACACCGGAAAAGTTGGGACTTTGCCACACCACAGTTCATTGCCCGGGAAGCAAACCCAATTTTCTTCGGTTTTAAACAGAAATGCAGCAGGAGTCGAAGCAGCATTTTAACAAGCTGCGTCGTTGGAAACGATCAGCAGAAATGGCAGCGGTGGGATTCGAACCCACGCCTCTGTCGAGACTGGAGCCTTAATCCAGCGCCTTAGACCGCTCGGCCACACTACCAGCCAGCCGCGCTGCATCATTTTCTTGCACTTCAAATTGTGCTCCTGCATAACAACCGATGCAAAGCCACGTGAAAAGCGTTCCATGGTCCCTCTCCGACTCGCACAACTGCTGGGATGTGCCCGTCTACAATATCAATTTCGCAGCAGATAATGATAGCCCATCAATCCAGACAACTATCAATGGTAAGCTGAGTCTATCTTCTCAGAATCTTTTCAACTACAAATGTATCTGTGAGTGCGTGAGAACATGCGATCGGTTATGATTTGGTCAAATTACCATGAGCTGCTTGACATTACTGCAATTTCGATTCTTGCTTTGCTAAATGATTTCACCCTTTGATCGAAACAGGACAACTTTCACGTTTACACGGAACATGAAACACACCGGACTACCGGGAAAATGCACAAAGCTGAGCAGGCCGTGTTCCACATCATACCGCGCAGCATCGTTTCAGTCACTGTTTTGCAGAATAAGAGTCCCAAAGAATGTTCTCCACCCTAAAACCGGAGGTAGCATTACAATCCGAGAACGACAGATCACATTGTGAGGATGCTCTGACCTCGGAGCCGGTTCGAGATGACACTTTCCTTGCCTTTTTGCCTTACCCGTGCAATTCGCTGCAGAGATGTTCACACCTGGATATGAGCCACATGGATACCAACTGAGTCGACGAGAAGCGACTCAATAAATTTTGCTAAACTCCACGGTGCTGATTAGAAATGCAGTTTCTGTTCACATCAATCTAAAAGCCAGTTTCTGAACATAGTACCAGAAGTCAAAAGGTAATTAGCTCACCCCACCCCCACTCCGGAAGAGGTGCTAACTGCCCTTGAGTGCTTTTTTGTTCTCGATGTGAAGAGCTCTCACGCCTGAGTCACCTTCACACGTCTCTGGTTGCTGAGTGAATCACAAAGAAGGAATTTCACCAGAGCTGCAACTGCCTCACTTCCCCACTCGCCCTCCCAGTTTACATTTTCCTGCTCGTCAGTGATTTAAAGAAAACCAAATGGATGCGATGTCATTCTGTAGCCTCTCTGTCGATTCCTCCGTTTCAGTTCCAACGTGGTTAGATCTCGGGCCGCTATCAAAGCACAGGTCCAGAGGTTCTCTGAGAGTGTAATTTCTTTCATTGCTGTTGCTAATTGAATGAGCCACTAACGTGCGAACTGCTCCAAAACATGATTCAGGACCTCTGGTAACAACTCACGCACGTTGAATACCGACAGACCGCTTCCAAATGATGTCCTTCATAGACGACTTTGGGGGTACATTTGACAGACAGACTAGTTCAGGAATCCGCGGTGCGCTGTGACACCAGCGCATCAGATTCTTCCCTGTCTTGAAAACGGGCCGCCTGCGCAAGGAATGCAAGTGCGATACTGATTTTCGTGGAAGGATCAGAAGGCGATAACTACACTCTCAAACAGAATGGCATATGATCACAATCAGGTTGGAGAAAAACTTTACAATGCTTTGCACAGTAATTAAATGGAGTTGCATTACATTTCACTACGAGAGCAGATTTGTTCAAGCAAATTCGAAGGCAGGTTTGCAGATGGGAAAGCATCGAGGAGAAAGTGAGGTCTGCAGATGCTGGAGATCAAAGTTGAAACTTTATTGCTGGAACAGCACAGCAGGTCAGCCAGCATCCAGGGAACAGGAGATTCGACGTTTCGGGCACAGGCCCTTCTTCAGGAATGAGCAGAGAGTGTTCAGCAGGAGAAGATAAAAGGTAGGGAGGAGGGACTTGGAGGAGGGGAGTTGGAAATGTGATAGGTGGAAAGAGGTCAAGGTGAGGGTGATAGGTCGGAGTAGGGTGGAGGCGGAGAGGTCAAGAAGAAGACTGCAGGTCAGGAAGGCGGTGCCGGGCTGGAAGGATCCGGCTGAGACAAGGTGGGGGGAGGGGGGATGAAGAAACTGGTGAAGTCCAAGTTCATCCCCTGCGGTTGGAGGGTTCCCAGTCGGAAGATAAGACGCTCCTCCTCCGACCGTCGGGTTGTTGTGGTTTGGCGGTGGATGAGTCCAATGACCTGCATATCCTCGGTGGAGTGGGAGGGGGAGTTGAAATGCTGTGCCACAGGTTGGTTGGGTTGGTTCGTCCGGGTGGCCCAGAGGTGCTCCCTGAATCGCTCCGCAAGTAGGCGGCCTGTCTCCCGGCAAGCAAGCAAACTCCGCTCCTGTCCATGTAAGATGCTGCAGTTGAAGAACAAAGCAGTTTCTGCCCAGTTTCGAACTGGGGACCTTTCGCGCGTAAGGCGAACGTGATGACCACTACACTACAGAAACAAGGCGCAGTCGCCACTGCTCAGGCTCAGTGGCACCCAGCACTGAAAGTTGAAGCCATTTTACCTTTCACCTTTCTGTTTCCAATCGCTCGTTGTTTAATGGGACTTCTTTAATTTTGGCTATGTGGTGAGCATGGACGAGATACACCGAAGTATCTGTTTCCACGCGGTGTGCGCCAATAACATTGTGTTGCTTACACCGGCTGTAAAGGATTACTTTTTAGCGGAGCTGGCCGTCGCAGTCTGTGGCACAATCATTTAGTCTGTTCGACTGCTCACGGGAAAGGTAGCGTTGTAAGACACTGCAGAAACGAACGACTTCCTTACTTTTGCTCCGACTGACCATACTCCGGGAAATTTTCCCAGATTCTCAGTTGAGGATTTTTGCAGCTGGAAGTTACCTCAGAAACCCTGTTAATTCGAAATGTATTGAGCGAATCGCAAAACAGAAAGCATTTAACACGGAACACAAACAAAACTGGCAAACCAAATGCATTTTCAGACACAGCGAGCATGAATGCAAAATGTGAGACAGGCCGGGGGCATGAGTCATAAAGTAATCTCACAACTAACAACAGGGCAATTCCAAACTGCTCTTTCAAACATACTGGAGCCTGAGTGCACCACCACTTCCCAGACATTGCTGAAAAGAGAGAAAGAAAGAACACAATAAGAATGGGCCATAAAAAAGTGAATTTCACCAATCACAGACTGGATTAGATTACCTTTCCCTTCCGATGTCCGCAGGACGGAAATGAAGGAAATGGGAGAAATTCAATAACATGTGACATCGCAATTCATTGGAACGATTTTCCCATTGGCCATAAAACAAAATAACGACGAGTCGTGCCACCGCAGGACTTTGTTTCACAACAGCAATGAAATCACAGTCGACATTCGGTTCCAGTAAACGCTCAACTTGCCTGCGACAGCAGAGCTGTTTGCGATTTTCCACGCAGGAGGCGAACACGATCATGACAGCACAGACACCGGAAAAGTTGGGACTTTGCCACACCACAGTTCATTGCCCGGGAAGCAAACCCAATTTTCTTCGGTTTTAAACAGAAATGCAGCAGGAGTCGAAACAGCATTTTAACAAGCTGCGTCGTTGGAAACGATCAGCAGAAATGGCAGCGGTGGGATTCGAACCCACGCCTCTGTCGAGACTGGAGCCTTAATCCAGCGCCTTAGACCGCTCGGCCACACTACCAGCCAGCCGCGCTGCATCATTTTCTTGCACTTCCAATTGTGCTCCTGCATAACAACCGATGCAAAGCCACGTGAAAAGGGTTCCATGGTCCCTCTCCGACTCGCACAACTGCTGGGATGTGCCCGTCTACAATATCAATTTCGCAGCAGATAATGATAGCCCATCAATCCAGACAACTATCAATGGTAAGCTGAGTGTATCTTCTCAGAATCTTTTCAACTACAAATGTATCTGTGAGTGCGTGAGAACATGCGATCGGTTATGATTTGGTCAAATTACCATGAGCTGCTTGACATTACTGCAATTTCGATTCTTGCTTTGCTAAATGATTTCACCCTTTGATCGAAACAGGACAACTTTCACGTTTACACGGAACATGAAACACACCGGACTACCGGGAAAATGCACAAAGCTGAGCAGGCCGTGTTCCACATCATACCGCGCAGCATCGTTTCAGTCACTGTTTTGCAGAATAAGAGTCCCAAAGAATGTTCTCCACCCTAAAACCGGAGGTAGCATTACAATCCGAGAACGACAGATCACATTGTGAGGATGCTCTGACCTCGGAGCCGGTTCGAGATGACACTTTCCTTGCCTTTTTGCCTTACCCGTGCAATTCGCTGCAGAGATGTTCACACCTGGATATGAGCCACATGGATACCAACTGAGTCGACGAGAAGCGACTCAATAAATTTTGCTAAACTCCACGGTGCTGATTAGAAATGCAGTTTCTGTTCACATCAATCTAAAAGGCAGTTTCTGAACATAGTAACAGAAGTCAAAAGGTAATTAGCTCACCCCACCCCCACTCCGGAAGAGGTGCTAACTGCCCTTGAGTGCTTTTTTGTTCTCGATGTGAAGAGCTCTCACGCCTGAGTCACCTTCACACGTCTCTGGTTGCTGAGTGAATCACAAAGAAGGAATTTCACCAGAGCTGCAACTGCCTCACTTCCCCACTCGCCCTCCCAGTTTACATTTTCCTGCTCGTCAGTGATTTAAAGAAAACCAAATGGATGCGATGTCATTCTGTAGCCTCTCTGTCGATTCCTCCGTTTCAGTTCCAACGTGGTTAGATCTCGGGCCGCTATCAAAGCACAGGTCCAGAGGTTCTCTGAGAGTGTAATTTCTTTCATTGCTGTTGCTAATTGAATGAGCCACTAACGTGCGAACTGCTCCAAAACATGATTCAGGACCTCTGGTAACAACTCACGCACGTTGAATACCGACAGACCGCTTCCAAATGATGTCCTTCATAGACGACTTTGGGGGTACATTTGACAGACAGACTAGTTCAGGAATCCGCGGTGCGCTGTGACACCAGCGCATCAGCTTCTTCCCTGTCTTGAAAACGGGCCGCCTGCGCAAGGAATGCAAGTGCGATACTGATTTTCGTGGAAGGATCAGAAGGCGATAACTACACTCTCAAACCGAATGGCATATGATCACAATCAGGTTGGAGAAAAACTTTACAATGCTTTGCACAGTAATTAAATGGAGTTGCATTACATTTCACTACGAGAGCAGATTTGTTCAAGCAAATTCGAAGGCAGGTTTGCAGATGGGAAAGCAAGCAAGCAAACTCCGCTCCTGTCCATGTAAAATGCTGCAGTTGAAGAACAAAGCAGTTTCTGCCCAGTTTCGAACTGGGGACCTTTCGCGGGTAAGGCGAACGTGATGACCACTACACTACAGAAACAAGGCGCAGTCGCCACTGCTCCGACACAGTGGCACCCAGCACTGAAAGTTGAAGCCATTTTACCTTTCACCTTTCTGTTTCCAATCGCTCGTTGTTTAATGGGACTTCTTTAATTTTGGCTATGTGGTGAGCATGGACGAGATACACCGAAGTATCTGTTTCCACGCGGTGTGCGCCAATAACATTGTGTTGCTTACACCGGCTGTAAAGGATTACTTTTTAGCGGAGCTGGCCGTCGCAGTCTGTGGCACAATCATTTAGTCTGTTCGACTGCTCACGGGAAAGGTAGCGTTGTAAGACACTGCAGAAACGAACGACTTCCTTACTTTTGCTCCGACTGACCATACTCCGGGAAATTTTCCCAGATTCTCAGTTGAGGATTTTTGCAGCTGGAAGTTACCTCAGAAACCCTGTTAATTCGAAATGTATTGAGCGAATCGCAAAACAGAAAGCATTTAACACGGAACACAAACAAAACTGGCAAACCAAATGCATTTTCAGACACAGCACTGAAAGTTGAAGCCATTTTACCTTTCACCTTTCTGTTTCCAATCGCTCGTTGTTTAATGGGACTTCTTTAATTTTGGCTATGTGGTGAGCATGGACGAGATACACCGAAGTATCTGTTTCCACGCGGTGTGCGCCAATAACATTGTGTTGCTTACACCGGCTGTAAAGGATTACTTTTTAGCGGAGCTGGCCGTCGCAGTCTGTGGCACAATCATTTAGTCTGTTCGACAGCTCACGGGAAAGGTAGCGTTGTAAGACACTGCAGAAACGAACGACTTCCTTACTTTTGCTCCGACTGACCATACTCCGGGAAATTTTCCCAGATTCTCAGTTGAGGATTTTTGCAGCTGGAAGTTACCTCAGAAACCCTGTTAATTCGAAATGTATTGAGCGAATCGCAAAACAGAAAGCATTTAACACGGAACACAAACAAAACTGGCAAACCAAATGCATTTTCAGACACAGCGAGCATGAATGCAAAATGTGAGACAGGCCGGGGGCATGAGTCATAAAGTAATCTCACAACTAACAACAGGGCAATTCCAAACTGCTCTTTCAAACATACTGGAGCCTGAGTGCACCACCACTTCCCAGACAATGCTGAAAAGAGAGAAAGAAAGAACACAATAAGAATGGGCCATAAAAAAGTGAATTTCACCAATCACAGACTGGATTAGATTACCTTTCCCTTCCGATGTCCGCAGGACGGAAATGAAGGAAATGGGAGAAATTCAATAACATGTGACATCGCAATTCATTGGAACGATTTTCCCATTGGCCATAAAACAAAATAACGACGAGTCGTGCCACCGCAGGACTTTGTTTCACAACAGCAATGAAATCACAGTCGACATTCGGTTCCAGTAAACGCTCAACTTGCCTGCGACAGCAGAGCTGTTTGCGATTTTCCACGCAGGAGGCGAACACGATCATGACAGCACAGACACCGGAAAAGTTGGGACTACAAATGTATCTGTGAGTGCGTGAGAACATGCGATCGGTTATGATTTGGTCAAATTACCATGAGCTGCTTGACATTACTGCAATTTCGATTCTTGCTTTGCTAAATGATTTCACCCTTTGATCGAAACAGGACAACTTTCACGTTTACACGGAACATGAAACACACCGGACTACCGGGAAAATGCACAAAGCTGAGCAGGCCGTGTTCCACATCATACCGCGCAGCATCGTTTCAGTCACTGTTTTGCAGAATAAGAGTCCCAAAGAATGTTCTCCACCCTAAAACCGGAGGTAGCATTACAATCCGAGAACGACAGATCACATTGTGAGGATGCTCTGACCTCGGAGCCGGTTCGAGATGACACTTTCCTTGCCTTTTTGCCTTACCCGTGCAATTCGCTGCAGAGATGTTCACACCTGGATATGAGCCACATGGATACCAACTGAGTCGACGAGAAGCGACTCAATAAATTTTGCTAAACTCCACGGTGCTGATTAGAAATGCAGTTTCTGTTCACATCAATCTAAAAGCCAGTTTCTGAACATAGTAACAGAAGTCAAAAGGTAATTAGCTCACCCCACCCCCACTCCGGAAGAGGTGCTAACTGCCCTTGAGTGCTTTTTTGTTCTCGATGTGAAGAGCTCTCACGCCTGAGTCACCTTCACACGTCTCTGGTTGCTGAGTGAATCACAAAGAAGGAATTTCACCAGAGCTGCAACTGCCTCACTTCCCCACTCGCCCTCCCAGTTTACATTTTCCTGCTCGTCAGTGATTGAAAGAAAACCAAATGGATGCGATGTCATTCTGTAGCCTCTCTGTCGATTCCTCCGTTTCAGTTCCAACGTGGTTAGATCTCGGGCCGCTATCAAAGCACAGGTCCAGAGGTTCTCTGAGAGTGTAATTTCTTTCATTGCTGTTGCTAATTGAATGAGCCACTAACGTGCGAACTGCTCCAAAACATGATTCAGGACCTCTGGTAACAACTCACGCACGTTGAATACCGACAGACCGCTTCCAAATGATGTCCTTCATAGACGACTTTGGGGGTACATTTGACAGACAGACTAGTTCAGGAATCCGCGGTGCGCTGTGACACCAGCGCATCAGCTTCTTCCCTGTCTTGAAAACGGGCCGCCTGCGCAAGGAATGCAAGTGCGATACTGATTTTCGTGGAAGGATCAGAAGGCGATAACTACACTCTCAAACAGAATGGCATATGATCACAATCAGGTTGGAGAAAAACTTGACAATGCTTTGCACAGTAATTAAATGGAGTTGCATTACATTTCACTACGAGAGCAGATTTGTTCAAGCAAATTCGAAGGCAGGTTTGCAGATGGGAAAGCAAGCAAGCAAACTCCGCTCCTGTCCATGTAAGATGCTGCAGTTGAAGAACAAAGCAGTTTCTGCCCAGTTTCGAACTGGGGACCTTCCGCGCGTAAGGCGAACGTGATGACCACTACACCACAGAAACAAGGCGCAGTCGCCACTGCTCAGGCTCAGTGGCACCCAGCACTGAAAGTTGAAGCCATTTTACCTTTCACCTTTCTGTTTCCAATCGCTCGTTGTTTAATGGGACTTCTTTAATTTTGGCTATGTGGTGAGCATGGACGAGATACACCGAAGTATCTGTTTCCACGCGGTGTGCGCCAATAACATTGTGTTGCTTACACCGGCTGTAAAGGATTACTTTTTAGCGGAGCTGGCCGTCGCAGTCTGTGGCACAATCATTTAGTCTGTTCGACTGCTCACGGGAAAGGTAGCGTTGTAAGACACTGCAGAAACGAACGACTTCCTTACTTTTGCTCCGACTGACCATACTCCGGGAAATTTTCCCAGATTCTCAGTTGAGGATTTTTGCAGCTGGAAGTTACCTCAGAAACCCTGTTAATTCGAAATGTATTGAGCGATTCGCAAAACAGAAAGCATTTAACACGGAACACAAACAAAACTGGCAAACCAAATGCATTTTCAGACACAGCGAGCATGAATGCAAAATGTGAGACAGGCCGGGGGCATGAGTCATAAAGTAATCTCACAACTAACAACAGGGCAATTCCAAACTGCTCTTTCAAACATACTGGAGCCTGAGTGCACCACCACTTCCCAGACAATGCTGAAAAGAGAGAAAGAAAGAACACAATAAGAATGGGCCATAAAAAAGTGAATTTCACCAATCACAGACTGGATTAGATTACCTTTCCCTTCCGATGTCCGCAGGACGGAAATGAAGGAAATGGGAGAAATTCAATAACATGTGACATCGCAATTCATTGGAACGATTTTCCCATTGGCCATAAAACAAAATAACGACGAGTCGTGCCACCGCAGGACTTTGTTTCACAACAGCAATGAAATCACAGTCGACATTCGGTTCCAGTAAACGCTCAACTTGCCTGCGACAGCAGAGCTGTTTGCGATTTTCCACGCAGGAGGCGAACACGATCATGACAGCACAGACACCGGAAAAGTTGGGACTTTGCCACACCACAGTTCATTGCCCGGGAAGCAAACCCAATTTTCTTCGGTTTTAAACAGAAATGCAGCAGGAGTCGAAACAGCATTTTAACAAGCTGCGTCGTTGGAAACGATCAGCAGAAATGGCAGCGGTGGGATTCGAACCCACGCCTCTGTCGAGACTGGAGCCTTAATCCAGCGCCTTTGACCGCTCGGCCACACTACCAGCCAGCCGCGCTGCATCATTTTCTTGCACTTCCAATTGTGCTCCTGCATAACAACCGATGCAAGGCCACGTGAAAAGCGTTCCATGGTCCCTCTCCGACTCGCACAACTGCTGGGATGTGCCCGTCTACAATATCAATTTCGCAGCAGATAATGATAGCCCATCAATCCAGACAACTATCAATGGTAAGCTGAGTCTATCTTCTCAGAATCTTTTCAACTACAAATGTATCTGTGAGTGCGTGAGAACATGCGATCGGTTATGATTTGGTCAAATTACCATGAGCTGCTTGACATTACTGCAATTTCGATTCTTGCTTTGCTAAATGATTTCACCCTTTGATCGAAACAGGACAACTTTCACGTTTACACGGAACATGAAACACACCGGACTACCGGGAAAATGCACAAAGCTGAGCAGGCCGTGTTCCACATCATACCGCGCAGCATCGTTTCAGTCACTGTTTTGCAGAATAAGAGTCCCAAAGAATGTTCTCCACCCTAAAACCGGAGGTAGCATTACAATCCGAGAACGACAGATCACATTGTGAGGATGCTCTGACCTCGGAGCCGGTTCGAGATGACACTTTCCTTGCCTTTTTGCCTTACCCGTGCAATTCGCTGCAGAGATGTTCACACCTGGATATGAGCCACATGGATACCAACTGAGTCGACGAGAAGCGACTCAATAAATTTTGCTAAACTCCACGGTGCTGATTAGAAATGCAGTTTCTGTTCACATCAATCTAAAAGCCAGTTTCTGAACATAGTACCAGAAGTCAAAAGGTAATTAGCTCACCCCACCCCCACTCCGGAAGAGGTGCTAACTGCCCTTGAGTGCTTTTTTGTTCTCGATGTGAAGAGCTCTCACGCCTGAGTCACCTTCACACGTCTCTGGTTGCTGAGTGAATCACAAAGAAGGAATTTCACCAGAGCTGCAACTGCCTCACTTCCCCACTCGCCCTCCCAGTTTACATTTTCCTGCTCGTCAGTGATTTAAAGAAAACCAAATGGATGCGATGTCATTCTGTAGCCTCTCTGTCGATTCCTCCGTTTCAGTTCCAACGTGGTTAGATCTCGGGCCGCTATCAAAGCACAGGTCCAGAGGTTCTCTGAGAGTGTAATTTCTTTCATTGCTGTTGCTAATTGAATGAGCCACTAACGTGCGAACTGCTCCAAAACATGATTCAGGACCTCTGGTAACAACTCACGCACGTTGAATACCGACAGACCGCTTCCAAATGATGTCCTTCATAGACGACTTTGGGGGTACATTTGACAGACAGACTAGTTCAGGAATCCGCGGTGCGCTGTGACACCAGCGCATCAGCTTCTTCCCTGTCTTGAAAACGGGCCGCCTGCGCAAGGAATGCAAGTGCGATACTGATTTTCGTGGAAGGATCAGAAGGCGATAACTACACTCTCAAACAGAATGGCATATGATCACAATCAGGTTGGAGAAAAACTTTACAATGCTTTGCACAGTAATTAAATGGAGTTGCATTACATTTCACTACGAGAGCAGATTTGTTCAAGCAAATTCGAAGGCAGGTTTGCAGATGGGAAAGCAAGCAAGCAAACTCCGCTCCTGTCCATGTAAGATGCTGCAGTTGAAGAACAAAGCAGTTTCTGCCGAGTTTCGAACTGGGGACCTTTCGCGCGTAAGGCGAACGTGATGACCACTACACTACAGAAACAAGGCGCAGTCGCCACTGCTCAGGCTCAGTGGCACCCAGCACTGAAAGTTGAAGCCATTTTACCTTTCACCTTTCTGTTTCCAATCGCTCGTTGTTTAATGAGACTTCTTTAATTTTGGCTATGTGGTGAGCATGGACGAGATACACCGAAGTATCTGTTTCCACGCGGTGTGCGCCAATAACATTGTGTTGCTTACACCGGCTGTAAAGGATTACTTTTTAGCGGAGCTGGCCGTCGCAGTCTGTGGCACAATCATTTAGTCTGTTCGACTGCTCACGGGAAAGGTAGCGTTGTAAGACACTGCAGAAACGAACGACTTCCTTACTTTTGCTCCGACTGACCATACTCCGGGAAATTTTCCCAGATTCTCAGTTGAGGATTTTTGCAGCTGGAAGTTACCTCAGAAACCCTGTTAATTCGAAATGTATTGAGCGAATCGCAAAACAGAAAGCATTTAACACGGAACACAAACAAAACTGGCAAACCAAATGCATTTTCAGACACAGCGAGCATGAATGCAAAATGTGAGACAGGCCGGGGGCATGAGTCATAAAGTAATCTCACAACTAACAACAGGGCAATTCCAAACTGCTCTTTCAAACATACTGGAGCCTGAGTGCACCACCACTTCCCAGACAATGCTGAAAAGAGAGAAAGAAAGAACACAATAAGAATGGGCCATAAAAAAGTGAATTTCACCAATCACAGACTGGATTAGATTACCTTTCCCTTCCGATGTCCGCAGGACGGAAATGAAGGAAATGGGAGAAATTCAATAACATGTGACATCGCAATTCATTGGAACGATTTTCCCATTGGCCATAAAACAAAATAACGACGAGTCGTGCCACCGCAGGACTTTGTTTCACAACAGCAATGAAATCACAGTCGACATTCGGTTCCAGTAAACGCTCAACTTGCCTGCGACAGCAGAGCTGTTTGCGATTTTCCACGCAGGAGGCGAACACGATCATGACAGCACAGACACCGGAAAAGTTGGGACTTTGCCACACCACAGTTCATTGCCCGGGAAGCAAACCCAATTTTCTTCGGTTTTAAACAGAAATGCAGCAGGAGTCGAAACAGCATTTTAACAAGCTGCGTCGTTGGAAACGATCAGCAGAAATGGCAGCGGTGGGATTCGAACCCACGCCTCTGTCGAGACTGGAGCCTTAATCCAGCGCCTTAGACCGCTCGGCCACACTACCAGCCAGCCGCGCTGCATCATTTTCTTGCACTTCCAATTGTGCTCCTGCATAACAACCGATGCAAAGCCACGTGAAAAGGGTTCCATGGTCCCTCTCCGACTCGCACAACTGCTGGGATGTGCCCGTCTACAATATCAATTTCGCAGCAGATAATGATAGCCCATCAATCCAGACAACTATCAATGGTAAGCTGAGTCTATCTTCTCAGAATCTTTTCAACTACAAATGTATCTGTGAGTGCGTGAGAACATGCGATCGGTTATGATTTGGTCAAATTACCATGAGCTGCTTGACATTACTGCAATTTCGATTCTTGCTTTGCTAAATGATTTCACCCTTTGATCGAAACAGGACAACTTTCACGTTTACACGGAACATGAAACACACCGGACTACCGGGAAAATGCACAAAGCTGAGCAGGCCGTGTTCCACATCATACCGCGCAGCATCGTTTCAGTCACTGTTTTGCAGAATAAGAGTCCCAAAGAATGTTCTCCACCCTAAAACCGGAGGTAGCATTACAATCCGAGAACGACAGATCACATTGTGAGGATGCTCTGACCTCGGAGCCGGTTCGAGATGACACTTTCCTTGCCTTTTTGCCTTACCCGTGCAATTCGCTGCAGAGATGTTCACACCTGGATATGAGCCACATGGATACCAACTGAGTCGACGAGAAGCGACTCAATAAATTTTGCTAAACTCCACGGTGCTGATTAGAAATGCAGTTTCTGTTCACATCAATCTAAAAGCCAGTTTCTGAACATAGTAACAGAAGTCAAAAGGTAATTAGCTCACCCCACCCCCACTCCGGAAGAGGTGCTAACTGCCCTTGAGTGCTTTTTTGTTCTCGATGTGAAGAGCTCTCACGCCTGAGTCACCTTCACACGTCTCTGGTTGCTGAGTGAATCACAAAGAAGGAATTTCACCAGAGCTGCAACTGCCTCACTTCCCCACTCGCCCTCCCAGTTTCCATTTTCCTGCTCGTCAGTGATTTAAAGAAAACCAAATGGATGCGATGTCATTCTGTAGCCTCTCTGTCGATTCCTCCGTTTCAGTTCCAACGTGGTTAGATCTCGGGCCGCTATCAAAGCACAGGTCCAGAGGTTCTCTGAGAGTGTAATTTCTTTCATTGCTGTTGCTAATTGAATGAGCCACTAACGTGCGAACTGCTCCAAAACATGATTCAGGACCTCTGGTAACAACTCACGCACGTTGAATACCGACAGACCGCTTCCAAATGATGTCCTTCATAGACGACTTTGGGGGTACATTTGACAGACAGACTAGTTCAGGAATCCGCGGTGCGCTGTGACACCAGCGCATCAGCTTCTTCCCTGTCTTGAAAACGGGCCGCCTGCGCAAGGAATGCAAGTGCGATACTGATTTTCGTGGAAGGATCAGAAGGCGATAACTACACTCTCAAACCGAATGGCATATGATCACAATCAGGTTGGAGAAAAACTTTACAATGCTTTGCACAGTAATTAAATGGAGTTGCATTACATTTCACTACGAGAGCAGATTTGTTCAAGCAAATTCGAAGGCAGGTTTGCAGATGGGAAAGCAAGCAAGCAAACTCCGCTCCTGTCCATGTAAAATGCTGCAGTTGAAGAACAAAGCAGTTTCTGCCCAGTTTCGAACTGGGGACCTTTCGCGGGTAAGGCGAACGTGATGACCACTACACTACAGAAACAAGGCGCAGTCGCCACTGCTCCGACACCGTGGCACCCAGCACTGAAAGTTGAAGCCATTTTACCTTTCACCTTTCTGTTTCCAATCGCTCGTTGTTTAATGGGACTTCTTTAATTTTGGCTATGTGGTGAGCATGGACGAGATACACCGAAGTATCTGTTTCCACGCGGTGTGCGCCAATAACATTGTGTTGCTTACACCGGCTGTAAAGGATTACTTTTTAGCGGAGCTGGCCGTCGCAGTCTGTGGCACAATCATTTAGTCTGTTCGACTGCTCACGGGAAAGGTAGCGTTGTAAGACACTGCAGAAACGAACGACTTCCTTACTTTTGCTCCGACTGACCATACTCCGGGAAATTTTCCCAGATTCTCAGTTGAGGATTTTTGCAGCTGGAAGTTACCTCAGAAACCCTGTTAATTCGAAATGTATTGAGCGAATCGCAAAACAGAAAGCATTTAACACGGAACACAAACAAAACTGGCAAACCAAATGCATTTTCAGACACAGCACTGAAAGTTGAAGCCATTTTACCTTTCACCTTTCTGTTTCCAATCGCTCGTTGTTTAATGGGACTTCTTTAATTTTGGCTATGTGGTGAGCATGGACGAGATACACCGAAGTATCTGTTTCCACGCGGTGTGCGCCAATAACATTGTGTTGCTTACACCGGCTGTAAAGGATTACTTTTTAGCGGAGCTGGCCGTCGCAGTCTGTGGCACAATCATTTAGTCTGTTCGACAGCTCACGGGAAAGGTAGCGTTGTAAGACACTGCAGAAACGAACGACTTCCTTACTTTTGCTCCGACTGACCATACTCCGGGAAATTTTCCCAGATTCTCAGTTGAGGATTTTTGCAGCTGGAAGTTACCTCAGAAACCCTGTTAATTCGAAATGTATTGAGCGAATCGCAAAACAGAAAGCATTTAACACGGAACACAAACAAAACTGGCAAACCAAATGCATTTTCAGACACAGCGAGCATGAATGCAAAATGTGAGACAGGCCGGGGGCATGAGTCATAAAGTAATCTCACAACTAACAACAGGGCAATTCCAAACTGCTCTTTCAAACATACTGGAGCCTGAGTGCACCACCACTTCCCAGACAATGCTGAAAAGAGAGAAAGAAAGAACACAATAAGAATGGGCCATAAAAAAGTGAATTTCACCAATCACAGACTGGATTAGATTACCTTTCCCTTCCGATGTCCGCAGGACGGAAATGAAGGAAATGGGAGAAATTCAATAACATGTGACATCGCAATTCATTGGAACGATTTTCCCATTGGCCATAAAACAAAATAACGACGAGTCGTGCCACCGCAGGACTTTGTTTCACAACAGCAATGAAATCACAGTCGACATTCGGTTCCAGTAAACGCTCAACTTGCCTGCGACAGCAGAGCTGTTTGCGATTTTCCACGCAGGAGGCGAACACGATCATGACAGCACAGACACCGGAAAAGTTGGGACTACAAATGTATCTGTGAGTGCGTGAGAACATGCGATCGGTTATGATTTGGTCAAATTACCATGAGCTGCTTGACATTACTGCAATTTCGATTCTTGCTTTGCTAAATGATTTCACCCTTTGATCGAAACAGGACAACTTTCACGTTTACACGGAACATGAAACACACCGGACTACCGGGAAAATGCACAAAGCTGAGCAGGCCGTGTTCCACATCATACCGCGCAGCATCGTTTCAGTCACTGTTTTGCAGAATAAGAGTCCCAAAGAATGTTCTCCACCCTAAAACCGGAGGTAGCATTACAATCCGAGAACGACAGATCACATTGTGAGGATGCTCTGACCTCGGAGCCGGTTCGAGATGACACTTTCCTTGCCTTTTTGCCTTACCCGTGCAATTCGCTGCAGAGATGTTCACACCTGGATATGAGCCACATGGATACCAACTGAGTCGACGAGAAGCGACTCAATAAATTTTGCTAAACTCCACGGTGCTGATTAGAAATGCAGTTTCTGTTCACATCAATCTAAAAGCCAGTTTCTGAACATAGTAACAGAAGTCAAAAGGTAATTAGCTCACCCCACCCCCACTCCGGAAGAGGTGCTAACTGCCCTTGAGTGCTTTTTTGTTCTCGATGTGAAGAGCTCTCACGCCTGAGTCACCTTCACACGTCTCTGGTTGCTGAGTGAATCACAAAGAAGGAATTTCACCAGAGCTGCAACTGCCTCACTTCCCCACTCGCCCTCCCAGTTTACATTTTCCTGCTCGTCAGTGATTGAAAGAAAACCAAATGGATGCGATGTCATTCTGTAGCCTCTCTGTCGATTCCTCCGTTTCAGTTCCAACGTGGTTAGATCTCGGGCCGCTATCAAAGCACAGGTCCAGAGGTTCTCTGAGAGTGTAATTTCTTTCATTGCTGTTGCTAATTGAATGAGCCACTAACGTGCGAACTGCTCCAAAACATGATTCAGGACCTCTGGTAACAACTCACGCACGTTGAATACCGACAGACCGCTTCCAAATGATGTCCTTCATAGACGACTTTGGGGGTACATTTGACAGACAGACTAGTTCAGGAATCCGCGGTGCGCTGTGACACCAGCGCATCAGCTTCTTCCCTGTCTTGAAAACGGGCCGCCTGCGCAAGGAATGCAAGTGCGATACTGATTTTCGTGGAAGGATCAGAAGGCGATAACTACACTCTCAAACAGAATGGCATATGATCACAATCAGGTTGGAGAAAAACTTTACAATGCTTTGCACAGTAATTAAATGGAGTTGCATTACATTTCACTACGAGAGCAGATTTGTTCAAGCAAATTCGAAGGCAGGTTTGCAGATGGGAAAGCAAGCAAGCAAACTCCGCTCCTGTCCATGTAAGATGCTGCAGTTGAAGAACAAAGCAGTTTCTGCCCAGTTTCGAACTGGGGACCGTCCGCGCGTAAGGCGAACGTGATGACCACTACACCACAGAAACAAGGCGCAGTCGCCACTGCTCAGGCTCAGTGGCACCCAGCACTGAAAGTTGAAGCCATTTTACCTTTCACCTTTCTGTTTCCAATCGCTCGTTGTTTAATGGGACTTCTTTAATTTTGGCTATGTGGTGAGCATGGACGAGATACACCGAAGTATCTGTTTCCACGCGGTGTGCGCCAATAACATTGTGTTGCTTACACCGGCTGTAAAGGATTACTTTTTAGCGGAGCTGGCCGTCGCAGTCTGTGGCACAATCATTTAGTCTGTTCGACTGCTCACGGGAAAGGTAGCGTTGTAAGACACTGCAGAAACGAACGACTTCCTTACTTTTGCTCCGACTGACCATACTCCGGGAAATTTTCCCAGATTCTCAGTTGAGGATTTTTGCAGCTGGAAGTTACCTCAGAAACCCTGTTAATTCGAAATGTATTGAGCGATTCGCAAAACAGAAAGCATTTAACACGGAACACAAACAAAACTGGCAAACCAAATGCATTTTCAGACACAGCGAGCATGAATGCAAAATGTGAGACAGGCCGGGGGCATGAGTCATAAAGTAATCTCACAACTAACAACAGGGCAATTCCAAACTGCTCTTTCAAACATACTGGAGCCTGAGTGCACCACCACTTCCCAGACAATGCTGAAAAGAGAGAAAGAAAGAACACAATAAGAATGGGCCATAAAAAAGTGAATTTCACCAATCACAGACTGGATTAGATTACCTTTCCCTTCCGATGTCCGCAGGACGGAAATGAAGGAAATGGGAGAAATTCAATAACATGTGACATCGCAATTCATTGGAACGATTTTCCCATTGGCCATAAAACAAAATAACGACGAGTCGTGCCACCGCAGGACTTTGTTTCACAACAGCAATGAAATCACAGTCGACATTCGGTTCCAGTAAACGCTCAACTTGCCTGCGACAGCAGAGCTGTTTGCGATTTTCCACGCAGGAGGCGAACACGATCATGACAGCACAGACACCGGAAAAGTTGGGACTTTGCCACACCACAGTTCATTGCCCGGGAAGCAAACCCAATTTTCTTCGGTTTTAAACAGAAATGCAGCAGGAGTCGAAACAGCATTTTAACAAGCTGCGTCGTTGGAAACGATCAGCAGAAATGGCAGCGGTGGGATTCGAACCCACGCCTCTGTCGAGACTGGAGCCTTAATCCAGCGCCTTTGACCGCTCGGCCACACTACCAGCCAGCCGGGCTGCATCATTTTCTTGCACTTCCAATTGTGCTCCTGCATAACAACCGATGCAAGGCCACGTGAAAAGCGTTCCATGGTCCCTCTCCGACTCGCACAACTGCTGGGATGTGCCCGTCTACAATATCAATTTCGCAGCAGATAATGATAGCCCATCAATCCAGACAACTATCAATGGTAAGCTGAGTCTATCTTCTCAGAATCTTTTCAACTACAAATGTATCTGTGAGTGCGTGAGAACATGCGATCGGTTATGATTTGGTCAAATTACCATGAGCTGCTTGACATTACTGCAATTTCGATTCTTGCTTTGCTAAATGATTTCACCCTTTGATCGAAACAGGACAACTTTCACGTTTACACGGAACATGAAACACACCGGACTACCGGGAAAATGCACAAAGCTGAGCAGGCCGTGTTCCACATCATACCGCGCAGCATCGTTTCAGTCACTGTTTTGCAGAATAAGAGTCCCAAAGAATGTTCTCCACCCTAAAACCGGAGGTAGCATTACAATCCGAGAACGACAGATCACATTGTGAGGATGCTCTGACCTCGGAGCCGGTTCGAGATGACACTTTCCTTGCCTTTTTGCCTTACCCGTGCAATTCGCTGCAGAGATGTTCACACCTGGATATGAGCCACATGGATACCAACTGAGTCGACGAGAAGCGACTCAATAAATTTTGCTAAACTCCACGGTGCTGATTAGAAATGCAGTTTCTGTTCACATCAATCTAAAAGCCAGTTTCTGAACATAGTAACAGAAGTCAAAAGGTAATTAGCTCACCCCACCCCCACTCCGGAAGAGGTGCTAACTGCCCTTGAGTGCTTTTTTGTTCTCGATGTGAAGAGCTCTCACGCCTGAGTCACCTTCACACGTCTCTGGTTGCTGAGTGAATCACAAAGAAGGAATTTCACCAGAGCTGCAACTGCCTCACTTCCCCACTCGCCCTCCCAGTTTACATTTTCCTGCTCGTCAGTGATTTAAAGAAAACCAAATGGATGCGATGTCATTCTGTAGCCTCTCTGTCGATTCCTCCGTTTCAGTTCCAACGTGGTTAGATCTCGGGCCGCTATCAAAGCACAGGTCCAGAGGTTCTCTGAGAGTGTAATTTCTTTCATTGCTGTTGCTAATTGAATGAGCCACTAACGTGCGAACTGCTCCAAAACATGATTCAGGACCTCTGGTAACAACTCACGCACGTTGAATACCGACAGACCGCTTCCAAATGATGTCCTTCATAGACGACTTTGGGGGTACATTTGACAGACAGACTAGTTCAGGAATCCGCGGTGCGCTGTGACACCAGCGCATCAGCTTCTTCCCTGTCTTGAAAACGGGCCGCCTGCGCAAGGAATGCAAGTGCGATACTGATTTTCGTGGAAGGATCAGAAGGCGATAACTACACTCTCAAACAGAATGGCATATGATCACAATCAGGTTGGAGAAAAACTTTACAATGCTTTGCACAGTAATTAAATGGAGTTGCATTACATTTCACTACGAGAGCAGATTTGTTCAAGCAAATTCGAAGGCAGGTTTGCAGATGGGAAAGCAAGCAAGCAAACTCCGCTCCTGTCCATGTAAGATGCTGCAGTTGAAGAACAAAGCAGTTTCTGCCCAGTTTCGAACTGGGGACCTTCCGCGCGTAAGGCGAACGTGATGACCACTACACCACAGAAACAAGGCGCAGTCGCCACTGCTCAGGCTCAGTGGCACCCAGCACTGAAAGTTGAAGCCATTTTACCTTTCACCTTTCTGTTTCCAATCGCTCGTTGTTTAATGGGACTTCTTTAATTTTGGCTATGTGGTGAGCATGGACGAGATACACCGAAGTATCTGTTTCCACGCGGTGTGCGCCAATAACATTGTGTTGCTTACACCGGCTGTAAAGGATTACTTTTTAGCGGAGCTGGCCGTCGCAGTCTGTGGCACAATCATTTAGTCTGTTCGACTGCTCACGGGAAAGGTAGCGTTGTAAGACACTGCAGAAACGAACGACTTCCTTACTTTTGCTCCGACTGACCATACTCCGGGAAATTTTCCCAGATTCTCAGTTGAGGATTTTTGCAGCTGGAAGTTACCTCAGAAACCCTGTTAATTCGAAATGTATTGAGCGATTCGCAAAACAGAAAGCATTTAACACGGAACACAAACAAAACTGGCAAACCAAATGCATTTTCAGACACAGCGAGCATGAATGCAAAATGTGAGACAGGCCGGGGGCATGAGTCATAAAGTAATCTCACAACTAACAACAGGGCAATTCCAAACTGCTCTTTCAAACATACTGGAGCCTGAGTGCACCACCACTTCCCAGACAATGCTGAAAAGAGAGAAAGAAAGAACACAATAAGAATGGGCCATAAAAAAGTGAATTTCACCAATCACAGACTGGATTAGATTACCTTTCCCTTCCGATGTCCGCAGGACGGAAATGAAGGAAATGGGAGAAATTCAATAACATGTGACATCGCAATTCATTGGAACGATTTTCCCATTGGCCATAAAACAAAATAACGACGAGTCGTGCCACCGCAGGACTTTGTTTCACAACAGCAATGAAATCACAGTCGACATTCGGTTCCAGTAAACGCTCAACTTGCCTGCGACAGCAGAGCTGTTTGCGATTTTCCACGCAGGAGGCGAACACGATCATGACAGCACAGACACCGGAAAAGTTGGGACTTTGCCACACCACAGTTCATTGCCCGGGAAGCAAACCCAATTTTCTTCGGTTTTAAACAGAAATGCAGCAGAAGTCGAAACAGCATTTTAACAAGCTGCGTCGTTGGAAACGATCAGCAGAAATGGCAGCGGTGGGATTCGAACCCACGCCTCTGTCGAGACGGGAGCCTTAATCCAGCGCCTTAGACCGCTCGGCCACACTACCAGCCAGCCGCGCTGCATCACTTTCTTGCACTTCCAATTGTGCTCCTGCATAACAACCGATGCAAAGCCACGTGAAAAGGGTTCCATGGTCCCTCTCCGACTCGCACAACTGCTGGGATGTGCCCGTCTACAATATCAATTTCGCAGCAGATAATGATAGCCCATCAATCCAGACAACTATCAATGGTAAGCTGAGTCTATCTTCTCAGAATCTTTTCAACTACAAATGTATCTGTGAGTGCGTGAGAACATGCGATCGGTTATGATTTGGTCAAATTACCATGAGCTGCTTGACATTACTGCAATTTCGATTCTTGCTTTGCTAAATGATTTCACCCTTTGATCGAAACAGGACAACTTTCACGTTTACACGGAACATGAAACACACCGGACTACCGGGAAAATGCACAAAGCTGAGCAGGCCGTGTTCCACATCATACCGCGCAGCATCGTTTCAGTCACTGTTTTGCAGAATAAGAGTCCCAAAGAATGTTCTCCACCCTAAAACCGGAGGTAGCATTACAATCCGAGAACGACAGATCACATTGTGAGGATGCTCTGACCTCGGAGCCGGTTCGAGATGACACTTTCCTTGCCTTTTTGCCTTACCCGTGCAATTCGCTGCAGAGATGTTCACACCTGGATATGAGCCACATGGATACCAACTGAGTCGACGAGAAGCGACTCAATAAATTTTGCTAAACTCCACGGTGCTGATTAGAAATGCAGTTTCTGTTCACATCAATCTAAAAGCCAGTTTCTGAACATAGTAACAGAAGTCAAAAGGTAATTAGCTCACCCCACCCCCACTCCGGAAGAGGTGCTAACTGCCCTTGAGTGCTTTTTTGTTCTCGATGTGAAGAGCTCTCACGCCTGAGTCACCTTCACACGTCTCTGGTTGCTGAGTGAATCACAAAGAAGGAATTTCACCAGAGCTGCAACTGCCTCACTTCCCCACTCGCCCTCCCAGTTTACATTTTCCTGCTCGTCAGTGATTGAAAGAAAACCAAATGGATGCGATGTCATTCTGTAGCCTCTCTGTCGATTCCTCCGTTTCAGTTCCAACGTGGTTAGATCTCGGGCCGCTATCAAAGCACAGGTCCAGAGGTTCTCTGAGAGTGTAATTTCTTTCATTGCTGTTGCTAATTGAATGAGCCACTAACGTGCGAACTGCTCCAAAACATGATTCAGGACCTCTGGTAACAACTCACGCACGTTGAATACCGACAGACCGCTTCCAAATGATGTCCTTCATAGACGACTTTGGGGGTACATTTGACAGACAGACTAGTTCAGGAATCCGCGGTGCGCTGTGACACCAGCGCATCAGCTTCTTCCCTGTCTTGAAAACGGGCCGCCTGCGCAAGGAATGCAAGTGCGATACTGATTTTCGTGGAAGGATCAGAAGGCGATAACTACACTCTCAAACAGAATGGCATATGATCACAATCAGGTTGGAGAAAAACTTTACAATGCTTTGCACAGTAATTAAATGGAGTTGCATTACATTTCACTACGAGAGCAGATTTGTTCAAGCAAATTCGAAGGCAGGTTTGCAGATGGGAAAGCAAGCAAGCAAACTCCGCTCCTGTCCATGTAAGATGCTGCAGTTGAAGAACAAAGCAGTTTCTGCCCAGTTTCGAACTGGGGACCTTCCGCGCGTAAGGCGAACGTGATGACCACTACACCACAGAAACAAGGCGCAGTCGCCACTGCTCAGGCTCAGTGGCACCCAGCACTGAAAGTTGAAGCCATTTTACCTTTCACCTTTCTGTTTCCAATCGCTCGTTGTTTAATGGGACTTCTTTAATTTTGGCTATGTGGTGAGCATGGACGAGATACACCGAAGTATCTGTTTCCACGCGGTGTGCGCCAATAACATTGTGTTGCTTACACCGGCTGTAAAGGATTACTTTTTAGCGGAGCTGGCCGTCGCAGTCTGTGGCACAATCATTTAGTCTGTTCGACTGCTCACGGGAAAGGTAGCGTTGTAAGACACTGCAGAAACGAACGACTTCCTTACTTTTGCTCCGACTGACCATACTCCGGGAAATTTTCCCAGATTCTCAGTTGAGGATTTTTGCAGCTGGAAGTTACCTCAGAAACCCTGTTAATTCGAAATGTATTGAGCGATTCGCAAAACAGAAAGCATTTAACACGGAACACAAACAAAACTGGCAAACCAAATGCATTTTCAGACACAGCGAGCATGAATGCAAAATGTGAGACAGGCCGGGGGCATGAGTCATAAAGTAATCTCACAACTAACAACAGGGCAATTCCAAACTGCTCTTTCAAACATACTGGAGCCTGAGTGCACCACCACTTCCCAGACAATGCTGAAAAGAGAGAAAGAAAGAACACAATAAGAATGGGCCATAAAAAAGTGAATTTCACCAATCACAGACTGGATTAGATTACCTTTCCCTTCCGATGTCCGCAGGACGGAAATGAAGGAAATGGGAGAAATTCAATAACATGTGACATCGCAATTCATTGGAACGATTTTCCCATTGGCCATAAAACAAAATAACGACGAGTCGTGCCACCGCAGGACTTTGTTTCACAACAGCAATGAAATCACAGTCGACATTCGGTTCCAGTAAACGCTCAACTTGCCTGCGACAGCAGAGCTGTTTGCGATTTTCCACGCAGGAGGCGAACACGATCATGACAGCACAGACACCGGAAAAGTTGGGACTTTGCCACACCACAGTTCATTGCCCGGGAAGCAAACCCAATTTTCTTCGGTTTTAAACAGAAATGCAGCAGGAGTCGAAACAGCATTTTAACAAGCTGCGTCGTTGGAAACGATCAGCAGAAATGGCAGCGGTGGGATTCGAACCCACGCCTCTGTCGAGACTGGAGCCTTAATCCAGCGCCTTTGACCGCTCGGCCACACTACCAGCCAGCCGCGCTGCATCATTTTCTTGCACTTCCAATTGTGCTCCTGCATAACAACCGATGCAAGGCCACGTGAAAAGCGTTCCATGGTCCCTCTCCGACTCGCACAACTGCTGGGATGTGCCCGTCTACAATATCAATTTCGCAGCAGATAATGATAGCCCATCAATCCAGACAACTATCAATGGTAAGCTGAGTCTATCTTCTCAGAATCTTTTCAACTACAAATGTATCTGTGAGTGCGTGAGAACATGCGATCGGTTATGATTTGGTCAAATTACCATGAGCTGCTTGACATTACTGCAATTTCGATTCTTGCTTTGCTAAATGATTTCACCCTTTGATCGAAACAGGACAACTTTCACGTTTACACGGAACATGAAACACACCGGACTACCGGGAAAATGCACAAAGCTGAGCAGGCCGTGTTCCACATCATACCGCGCAGCATCGTTTCAGTCACTGTTTTGCAGAATAAGAGTCCCAAAGAATGTTCTCCACCCTAAAACCGGAGGTAGCATTACAATCCGAGAACGACAGATCACATTGTGAGGATGCTCTGACCTCGGAGCCGGTTCGAGATGACACTTTCCTTGCCTTTTTGCCTTACCCGTGCAATTCGCTGCAGAGATGTTCACACCTGGATATGAGCCACATGGATACCAACTGAGTCGACGAGAAGCGACTCAATAAATTTTGCTAAACTCCACGGTGCTGATTAGAAATGCAGTTTCTGTTCACATCAATCTAAAAGGCAGTTTCTGAACATAGTAACAGAAGTCAAAAGGTAATTAGCTCACCCCACCCCCACTCCGGAAGAGGTGCTAACTGCCCTTGAGTGCTTTTTTGTTCTCGATGTGAAGAGCTCTCACGCCTGAGTCACCTTCACACGTCTCTGGTTGCTGAGTGAATCACAAAGAAGGAATTTCACCAGAGCTGCAACTGCCTCACTTCCCCACTCGCCCTCCCAGTTTACATTTTCCTGCTCGTCAGTGATTTAAAGAAAACCAAATGGATGCGATGTCATTCTGTAGCCTCTCTGTCGATTCCTCCGTTTCAGTTCCAACGTGGTTAGATCTCGGGCCGCTATCAAAGCACAGGTCCAGAGGTTCTCTGAGAGTGTAATTTCTTTCATTGCTGTTGCTAATTGAATGAGCCACTAACGTGCGAACTGCTCCAAAACATGATTCAGGACCTCTGGTAACAACTCACGCACGTTGAATACCGACAGACCGCTTCCAAATGGTGTCCTTCATAGACGACTTTGGGGGTACATTTGACAGACAGACTAGTTCAGGAATCCGCGGTGCGCTGTGACACCAGCGCATCAGCTTCTTCCCTGTCTTGAAAACGGGCCGCCTGCGCAAGGAATGCAAGTGCGATACTGATTTTCGTGGAAGGATCAGAAGGCGATAACTACACTCTCAAACAGAATGGCATATGATCACAATCAGGTTGGAGAAAAACTTTACAATGCTTTGCACAGTAATTAAATAGAGTTGCATTACATTTCACTACGAGAGCAGATTTGTTCATGCAAATTCGAAGGCAGGTTTGCAGATGGGAAAGCAAGCAAGCAAACTCCGCTCCTGTCCATGTAAGATGCTGCAGTTGAAGAACAAAGCAGTTTCTGCCCAGTTTCGAACTGGGGACCTTTCGCGCGTAAGGCGAACGTGATGACCACTACACTACAGAAACAAGGCGCAGTCGTCACTGCTCAGGCTCAGTGGCACCCAGCACTGAAAGTTGAAGCCATTTTACCTTTCACCTTTCTGTTTCCAATCGCTCGTTGTTTAATGGGACTTCTTTAATTTTGGCTATGTGGTGAGCATGGACGAGATACACCGAAGTATCTGTTTCCACGCGGTGTGCGCCAATAACATTGTGTTGCTTACACCGGCTGTAAAGGATTACTTTTTAGCGGAGCTGGCCGCCGCAGTCTGTGGCACAATCATTTAGTCTGTTCGACTGCTCACGGGAAAGGTAGCGTTGTAAGACACTGCAGAAACGAACGACTTCCTTACTTTTGCTCCGACTGACCATACTCCGGGAAATTTTCCCAGATTCTCAGTTGAGGATTTTTGCAGCTGGAAGTTACCTCAGAAACCCTGTTAATTCGAAATGTATTGAGCGAATCGCAGAACAGAAAGCATTTAACACGGAACACAAACAAAACTAGCAAACCAAATGCATTTTCAGACACAGCGAGCATGAATGCAAAATGTGAGACAGGCCGGGGGCATGAGTCATAAAGTAATCTCACAACTAACAACAGGGCAATTCCAAACTGCTCTTTCAAACATACTGGAGCCTGAGTGCACCACCACTTCCCAGACAATGCTGAAAAGAGAGAAAGAAAGAACACAATAAGAATGGGCCATAAAAAGTGAATTTCACCAATCACAGACTGGATTAGATTACCTTTCCCTTCCGATGTCTGCAGGACGGAAATGAAGGAAATGGGAGAAATTCAATAACATGTGACATCGCAATTCATTGGAACGATTTTCCCATTGGCCATAAAACAAAATAACGACGAGTCGTGCCACCGCAGGACTTTGTTTCACAACAGCAATGAAATCACAGTCGACATTCGGTTCCAGTAAACGCTCAACTTGCCTGCGACAGCAGAGCTGTTTGCGATTTTCCACGCAGGAGGCGAACACGATCATGACAGCACAGACACCGGAAAAGTTGGGACTTTGCCACACCACAGTTCATTGCCCGGGAAGCAAACCCAATTTTCTTCGGTTTTAAACAGAAATGCAGCAGAAGTCGAAACAGCATTTTAACAAGCTGCGTCGTTGGAAACGATCAGCAGAAATGGCAGCGGTGGGATTCGAACCCACGCCTCTGTCGAGACGGGAGCCTTAATCCAGCGCCTTAGACCGCTCGGCCACACTACCAGCCAGCCGCGCTGCATCACTTTCTTGCACTTCCAATTGTGCTCCTGCATAACAACCGATGCAAAGCCACGTGAAAAGGGTTCCATGGTCCCTCTCCGACTCGCACAACTGCTGGGATGTGCCCGTCTACAATATCAATTTCGCAGCAGATAATGATAGCCCATCAATCCAGACAACTATCAATGGTAAGCTGAGTCTATCTTCTCAGAATCTTTTCAACTACAAATGTATCTGTGAGTGCGTGAGAACATGCGATCGGTTATGATTTGGTCAAATTACCATGAGCTGCTTGACATTACTGCAATTTCGATTCTTGCTTTGCTAAATGATTTCACCCTTTGATCGAAACAGGACAACTTTCACGTTTACACGGAACATGAAACACACCGGACTACCGGGAAAATGCACAAAGCTGAGCAGGCCGTGTTCCACATCATACCGCGCAGCATCGTTTCAGTCACTGTTTTGCAGAATAAGAGTCCCAAAGAATGTTCTCCACCCTAAAACCGGAGGTAGCATTACAATCCGAGAACGACAGATCACATTGTGAGGATGCTCTGACCTCGGAGCCGGTTCGAGATGACACTTTCCTTGCCTTTTTGCCTTACCCGTGCAATTCGCTGCAGAGATGTTCACACCTGGATATGAGCCACATGGATACCAACTGAGTCGACGAGAAGCGACTCAATAAATTTTGCTAAACTCCACGGTGCTGATTAGAAATGCAGTTTCTGTTCACATCAATCTAAAAGGCAGTTTCTGAACATAGTAACAGAAGTCAAAAGGTAATTAGCTCACCCCACCCCCACTCCGGAAGAGGTGCTAACTGCCCTTGAGTGCTTTTTTGTTCTCGATGTGAAGAGCTCTCACGCCTGAGTCACCTTCACACGTCTCTGGTTGCTGAGTGAATCACAAAGAAGGAATTTCACCAGAGCTGCAACTGCCTCACTTCCCCACTCGCCCTCCCAGTTTACATTTTCCTGCTCGTCAGTGATTTAAAGAAAACCAAATGGATGCGATGTCATTCTGTAGCCTCTCTGTCGATTCCTCCGTTTCAGTTCCAACGTGGTTAGATCTCGGGCCGCTATCAAAGCACAGGTCCAGAGGTTCTCTGAGAGTGTAATTTCTTTCATTGCTGTTGCTAATTGAATGAGCCACTAACGTGCGAACTGCTCCAAAACATGATTCAGGACCTCTGGTAACAACTCACGCACGTTGAATACCGACAGACCGCTTCCAAATGATGTCCTTCATAGACGACTTTGGGGGTACATTTGACAGACAGACTAGTTCAGGAATCCGCGGTGCGCTGTGACACCAGCGCATCAGCTTCTTCCCTGTCTTGAAAACGGGCCGCCTGCGCAAGGAATGCAAGTGCGATACTGATTTTCGTGGAAGGATCAGAAGGCGATAACTACACTCTCAAACAGAATGGCATATGATCACAATCAGGTTGGAGAAAAACTTTACAATGCTTTGCACAGTAATTAAATGGAGTTGCATTACATTTCACTACGAGAGCAGATTTGTTCAAGCAAATTCGAAGGCAGGTTTGCAGATGGGAAAGCAAGCAAGCAAACTCCGCTCCTGTCCATGTAAAATGCTGCAGTTGAAGAACAAAGCAGTTTCTGCCCAGTTTCGAACTGGGGACCTTTCGCGCGTAAGGCGAACGTGATGACCACTACACTACAGAAACAAGGCGCAGTCGCCACGGCTCAGGCTCAGTGGCACCCAGCACTGAAAGTTGAAGCCATTTTACCTTTCACCTTTCTGTTTCCAATCGCTCGTTGTTTAATGGGACTTCTTTAATTTTGGCTATGTGGTGAGCATGGACGAGATACACCGAAGTATCTGTTTCCATGCGGTGTGCGCCAATAACATTGTGTTGCTTACACCGGCTGTAAAGGATTACTTTTTAGCGGAGCTGGCCGCCGCAGTCTGTGGCACAATCATTTAGTCTGTTCGACTGCTCACGGGAAAGGTAGCGTTGTAAGACACTGCAGAAACGAACGACTTCCTTACTTTTGCTCCGACTGACCATACTCCGGGAAATTTTCCCAGATTCTCAGTTGAGGATTTTTGCAGCTGGAAGTTACCTCAGAAACCCTGTTAATTCGAAATGTATTGAGCGAATCGCAAAACAGAAAGCATTTAACACGGAACACAAACAAAACTGGCAAACCAAATGCATTTTCAGACACAGCGAGCATGAATGCAAAATGTGAGACAGGCCGGGGGCATGAGTCATAAAGTAATCTCACAACTAACAACAGGGCAATTCCAAACTGCTCTTTCAAACATACTGGAGCCTGAGTGCACCACCACTTCCCAGACAATGCTGAAAAGAGAGAAAGAAAGAACACAATAAGAATGGGCCATAAAAAAGTGAATTTCACCAATCACAGACTGGATTAGATTACCTTTCCCTTCCGATGTCCGCAGGACGGAAATGAAGGAAATGGCAGAAATTCAATAACATGTGACATCGCAATTCATTGGAACGATTTTCCCATTGGCCATAAAACAAAATAACGACGAGTCGTGCCACTGCAGGACTTTGTTTCACAACAGCAATGAAATCACAGTCGACATTCGGTTCCAGTAAACGCTCAACTTGCCTGCGACAGCAGAGCTGTTTGCGATTTTCCACGCAGGAGGCGAACACGATCATGACAACACAGACACCGGAAAAGTTGGGACTTTGCCACACCACAGTTCATTGCCCGGGAAGCAAACCCAATTTTCTTCGGTTTTAAACAGAAATGCAGCAGGAGTCGAAACAGCATTTTAACAAGCTGCGTCGTTGGAAACGATCAGCAGAAACGGCAGCGGTGGGATTCGAACCCACGCCTCTGTCGAGACTGGAGCCTTAATCCAGCGCCTTAGACCGCTCGGCCACACTACCAGCCAGCCGCGCTGCATCATTTTCTTGCACTTCCAATTGTGCTCCTGCATAACAACCGATGCAAAGCCACGTGAAAAGGGTTCCATGGTCCCTCTCCGACTCGCACAACTGCTGGGATGTGCCCGTCTACAATATCAATTTCGCAGCAGATAATGATAGCCCATCAATCCAGACAACTATCAATGGTAAGCTGAGTCTATCTTCTCAGAATCTTTTCAACTACAAATGTATCTGTGAGTGCGTGAGAACATGCGATCGGTTATGATTTGGTCAAATTACCATGAGCTGCTTGACATTACTGCAATTTCGATTCTTGCTTTGCTAAATGATTTCACCCTTTGATCGAAACAGGACAACTTTCACGTTTACACGGAACATGAAACACACCGGACTACCGGGAAAATGCACAAAGCTGAGCAGGCCGTGTTCCACATCATACCGCGCAGCATCGTTTCAGTCACTGTTTTGCAGAATAAGAGTCCCAAAGAATGTTCTCCACCCTAAAACCGGAGGTAGCATTACAATCCGAGAACGACAGATCACATTGTGAGGATGCTCTGACCTCGGAGCCGGTTCGAGATGACACTTTCCTTGCCTTTTTGCCTTACCCGTGCAATTCGCTGCAGAGATGTTCACACCTGGATATGAGCCACATGGATACCAACTGAGTCGACGAGAAGCGACTCAATAAATTTTGCTAAACTCCACGGTGCTGATTAGAAATGCAGTTTCTGTTCACATCAATCTAAAAGGCAGTTTCTGAACATAGTAACAGAAGTCAAAAGGTAATTAGCTCACCCCACCCCCACTCCGGAAGAGGTGCTAACTGCCCTTGAGTGCTTTTTTGTTCTCGATGTGAAGAGCTCTCACGCCTGAGTCACCTTCACACGTCTCTGGTTGCTGAGTGAATCACAAAGAAGGAATTTCACCAGAGCTGCAACTGCCTCACTTCCCCACTCGCCCTCCCAGTTTACATTTTCCTGCTCGTCAGTGATTTAAAGAAAACCAAATGGATGCGATGTCATTCTGTAGCCTCTCTGTCGATTCCTCCGTTTCAGTTCCAACGTGGTTAGATCTCGGGCCGCTATCAAAGCACAGGTCCAGAGGTTCTCTGAGAGTGTAATTTCTTTCATTGCTGTTGCTAATTGAATGAGCCACTAACGTGCGAACTGCTCCAAAACATGATTCAGGACATCTGGTAACAACTCACGCACGTTGAATACCGACAGACCGCTTCCAAATGATGTCCTTCATAGACGACTTTGGGGGTACATTTGACAGACAGACTAGTTCAGGAATCCGCGGTGCGCTGTGACACCAGCGCATCAGCTTCTTCCCTGTCTTGAAAACGGGCCGCCTGCGCAAGGAATGCAAGTGCGATACTGATTTTCGTGGAAGGATCAGAAGGCGATAACTACACTCTCAAACAGAATGGCACATGATCACAATCAGGTTGGAGAAAAACTTTACAATGCTTTTCACAGTAATTAAATGGAGTTGCATTACATTTCACTACGAGAGCAGATTTGTTCAAGCAAATTCGAAGGCAGGTTTGCAGATGGGAAAGCAAGCAAGCAAACTCCGCTCCTGTCCATGTAAAATGCTGCAGTTGAAGAACAAAGCAGTTTCTGCCCAGTTTCGAACTGGGGACCTTTCGCGCGTAAGGCGAACGTGATGACCACTACACTACAGAAACAAGGCGCAGTCGCCACTGCTCAGGCTCAGTGGCACCCAGCACTGAAAGTTGAAGCCATTTTACCTTTCACCTTTCTGTTTCCAATCGCTCGTTGTTTAATGGGACTTCTTTAATTTTGGCTATGTGGTGAGCATGGACGAGATACACCGAAGTATCTGTTTCCACGCGGTGTGCGCCAATAACATTGTGTTGCTTACACCGGCTGTAAAGGATTACTTTTTAGCGGAGCTGGCCGCCGCAGTCTGTGGCACAATCATTTAGTCTGTTCGACTGCTCACGGGAAAGGTAGCGTTGTAAGACACTGCAGAAACGAACGACTTCCTTACTTTTGCTCCGACTGACCATACTCCGGGAAATTTTCCCAGATTCTCAGTTGAGGATTTTTGCAGCTGGAAGTTACCTCAGAAACCCTGTTAATTCGAAATGTATTGAGCGATTCGCAAAACAGAAAGCATTTAACACGGAACACAAACAAAACTGGCAAACCAAATGCATTTTCAGACACAGCGAGCATGAATGCAAAATGTGAGACAGGCCGGGGGCATGAGTCATAAAGTAATCTCACAACTAACAACAGGGCAATTCCAAACTGCTCTTTCAAACATACTGGAGCCTGAGTGCACCACCACTTCCCAGACAATGCTGAAAAGAGAGAAAGAAAGAACACAATAAGAATGGGCCATAAAAAGTGAATTTCACCAATCACAGACTGGATTAGATTACCTTTCCCTTCCGATGTCTGCAGGACGGAAATGAAGGAAATGGGAGAAATTCAATAACATGTGACATCGCAATTCATTGGAACGATTTTCCCATTGGCCATAAAACAAAATAACGACGAGTCGTGCCACCGCAGGACTTTGTTTCACAACAGCAATGAAATCACAGTCGACATTCGGTTCCAGTAAACGCTCAACTTGCCTGCGACAGCAGAGCTGTTTGCGATTTTCCACGCAGGAGGCGAACACGATCATGACAGCACAGACACCGGAAAAGTTGGGACTTTGCCACACCACAGTTCATTGCCCGGGAAGCAAACCCAATTTTCTTCGGTTTTAAACAGAAATGCAGCAGAAGTCGAAACAGCATTTTAACAAGCTGCGTCGTTGGAAACGATCAGCAGAAATGGCAGCGGTGGGATTCGAACCCACGCCTCTGTCGAGACGGGAGCCTTAATCCAGCGCCTTAGACCGCTCGGCCACACTACCAGCCAGCCGCGCTGCATCACTTTCTTGCACTTCCAATTGTGCTCCTGCATAACAACCGATGCAAAGCCACGTGAAAAGGGTTCCATGGTCCCTCTCCGACTCGCACAACTGCTGGGATGTGCCCGTCTACAATATCAATTTCGCAGCAGATAATGATAGCCCATCAATCCAGACAACTATCAATGGTAAGCTGAGTCTATCTTCTCAGAATCTTTTCAACTACAAATGTATCTGTGAGTGCGTGAGAACATGCGATCGGTTATGATTTGGTCAAATTACCATGAGCTGCTTGACATTACTGCAATTTCGATTCTTGCTTTGCTAAATGATTTCACCCTTTGATCGAAACAGGACAACTTTCACGTTTACACGGAACATGAAACACACCGGACTACCGGGAAAATGCACAAAGCTGAGCAGGCCGTGTTCCACATCATACCGCGCAGCATCGTTTCAGTCACTGTTTTGCAGAATAAGAGTCCCAAAGAATGTTCTCCACCCTAAAACCGGAGGTAGCATTACAATCCGAGAACGACAGATCACATTGTGAGGATGCTCTGACCTCGGAGCCGGTTCGAGATGACACTTTCCTTGCCTTTTTGCCTTACCCGTGCAATTCGCTGCAGAGATGTTCACACCTGGATATGAGCCACATGGATACCAACTGAGTCGACGAGAAGCGACTCAATAAATTTTGCTAAACTCCACGGTGCTGATTAGAAATGCAGTTTCTGTTCACATCAATCTAAAAGGCAGTTTCTGAACATAGTAACAGAAGTCAAAAGGTAATTAGCTCACCCCACCCCCACTCCGGAAGAGGTGCTAACTGCCCTTGAGTGCTTTTTTGTTCTCGATGTGAAGAGCTCTCACGCCTGAGTCACCTTCACACGTCTCTGGTTGCTGAGTGAATCACAAAGAAGGAATTTCACCAGAGCTGCAACTGCCTCACTTCCCCACTCGCCCTCCCAGTTTACATTTTCCTGCTCGTCAGTGATTTAAAGAAAACCAAATGGATGCGATGTCATTCTGTAGCCTCTCTGTCGATTCCTCCGTTTCAGTTCCAACGTGGTTAGATCTCGGGCCGCTATCAAAGCACAGGTCCAGAGGTTCTCTGAGAGTGTAATTTCTTTCATTGCTGTTGCTAATTGAATGAGCCACTAACGTGCGAACTGCTCCAAAACATGATTCAGGACCTCTGGTAACAACTCACGCACGTTGAATACCGACAGACCGCTTCCAAATGATGTCCTTCATAGACGACTTTGGGGGTACATTTGACAGACAGACTAGTTCAGGAATCCGCGGTGCGCTGTGACACCAGCGCATCAGCTTCTTCCCTGTCTTGAAAACGGGCCGCCTGCGCAAGGAATGCAAGTGCGATACTGATTTTCGTGGAAGGATCAGAAGGCGATAACTACACTCTCAAACAGAATGGCATATGATCACAATCAGGTTGGAGAAAAACTTTACAATGCTTTTCACAGTAATTAAATGGAGTTGCATTACATTTCACTACGAGAGCAGATTTGTTCAAGCAAATTCGAAGGCAGGTTTGCAGATGGGAAAGCAAGCAAGCAAACTCCGCTCCTGTCCATGTAAAATGCTGCAGTTGAAGAACAAAGCAGTTTCTGCCCAGTTTCGAACTGGGGACCTTTCGCGCGTAAGGCGAACGTGATGACCACTACACTACAGAAACAAGGCGCAGTCGCCACGGCTCAGGCTCAGTGGCACCCAGCACTGAAAGTTGAAGCCATTTTACCTTTCACCTTTCTGTTTCCAATCGCTCGTTGTTTAATGGGACTTCTTTAATTTTGGCGATGTGGTGAGCATGGACGAGATACACCGAAGTATCTGTTTCCACGCGGTGTGCGCCAATAACATTGTGTTGCTTACACCGGCTGTAAAGGATTACTTTTTAGCGGAGCTGGCCGCCGCAGTCTGTGGCACAATCATTTAGTCTGTTCGACTGCTCACGGGAAAGGTAGCGTTGTAAGACACTGCAGAAACGAACGACTTCCTTACTTTTGCTCCGACTGACCATACTCCGGGAAATTTTCCCAGATTCTCAGTTGAGGATTTTTGCAGCTGGAAGTTACCTCAGAAACCCTGTTAATTCGAAATGTATTGAGCGAATCGCAAAACAGAAAGCATTTAACACGGAACACAAACAAAACTGGCAAACCAAATGCATTTTCAGACACAGCGAGCATGAATGCAAAATGTGAGACAGGCCGGGGGCATGAGTCATAAAGTAATCTCACAACTAACAACAGGGCAATTCCAAACTGCTCTTTCAAACATACTGGAGCCTGAGTGCACCACCACTTCCCAGACAATGCTGAAAAGAGAGAAAGAAAGAACACAATAAGAATGGGCCATAAAAAAGTGAATTTCACCAATCACAGACTGGATTAGATTACCTTTCCCTTCCGATGTCCGCAGGACGGAAATGAAGGAAATGGCAGAAATTCAATAACATGTGACATCGCAATTCATTGGAACGATTTTCCCATTGGCCATAAAACAAAATAACGACGAGTCGTGCCACTGCAGGACTTTGTTTCACAACAGCAATGAAATCACAGTCGACATTCGGTTCCAGTAAACGCTCAACTTGCCTGCGACAGCAGAGCTGTTTGCGATTTTCCACGCAGGAGGCGAACACGATCATGACAACACAGACACCGGAAAAGTTGGGACTTTGCCACACCACAGTTCATTGCCCGGGAAGCAAACCCAATTTTCTTCGGTTTTAAACAGAAATGCAGCAGGAGTCGAAACAGCATTTTAACAAGCTGCGTCGTTGGAAACGATCAGCAGAAACGGCAGCGGTGGGATTCGAACCCACGCCTCTGTCGAGACTGGAGCCTTAATCCAGCGCCTTAGACCGCTCGGCCACACTACCAGCCAGCCGCGCTGCATCATTTTCTTGCACTTCCAATTGTGCTCCTGCATAACAACCGATGCAAAGCCACGTGAAAAGGGTTCCATGGTCCCTCTCCGACTCGCACAACTGCTGGGATGTGCCCGTCTACAATATCAATTTCGCAGCAGATAATGATAGCCCATCAATCCAGACAACTATCAATGGTAAGCTGAGTCTATCTTCTCAGAATCTTTTCAACTACAAATGTATCTGTGAGTGCGTGAGAACATGCGATCGGTTATGATTTGGTCAAATTACCATGAGCTGCTTGACATTACTGCAATTTCGATTCTTGCTTTGCTAAATGATTTCACCCTTTGATCGAAACAGGACAACTTTCACGTTTACACGGAACATGAAACACACCGGACTACCGGGAAAATGCACAAAGCTGAGCAGGCCGTGTTCCACATCATACCGCGCAGCATCGTTTCAGTCACTGTTTTGCAGAATAAGAGTCCCAAAGAATGTTCTCCACCCTAAAACCGGAGGTAGCATTACAATCCGAGAACGACAGATCACATTGTGAGGATGCTCTGACCTCGGAGCCGGTTCGAGATGACACTTTCCTTGCCTTTTTGCCTTACCCGTGCAATTCGCTGCAGAGATGTTCACACCTGGATATGAGCCACATGGATACCAACTGAGTCGACGAGAAGCGACTCAATAAATTTTGCTAAACTCCACGGTGCTGATTAGAAATGCAGTTTCTGTTCACATCAATCTAAAAGGCAGTTTCTGAACATAGTAACAGAAGTCAAAAGGTAATTAGCTCACCCCACCCCCACTCCGGAAGAGGTGCTAACTGCCCTTGAGTGCTTTTTTGTTCTCGATGTGAAGAGCTCTCACGCCTGAGTCACCTTCACACGTCTCTGGTTGCTGAGTGAATCACAAAGAAGGAATTTCACCAGAGCTGCAACTGCCTCACTTCCCCACTCGCCCTCCCAGTTTACATTTTCCTGCTCGTCAGTGATTTAAAGAAAACCAAATGGATGCGATGTCATTCTGTAGCCTCTCTGTCGATTCCTCCGTTTCAGTTCCAACGTGGTTAGATCTCGGGCCGCTATCAAAGCACAGGTCCAGAGGTTCTCTGAGAGTGTAATTTCTTTCATTGCTGTTGCTAATTGAATGAGCCACTAACGTGCGAACTGCTCCAAAACATGATTCAGGACATCTGGTAACAACTCACGCACGTTGAATACCGACAGACCGCTTCCAAATGATGTCCTTCATAGACGACTTTGGGGGTACATTTGACAGACAGACTAGTTCAGGAATCCGCGGTGCGCTGTGACACCAGCGCATCAGCTTCTTCCCTGTCTTGAAAACGGGCCGCCTGCGCAAGGAATGCAAGTGCGATACTGATTTTCGTGGAAGGATCAGAAGGCGATAACTACACTCTCAAACAGAATGGCATATGATCACAATCAGGTTGGAGAAAAACTTTACAATGCTTTTCACAGTAATTAAATGGAGTTGCATTACATTTCACTACGAGAGCAGATTTGTTCAAGCAAATTCGAAGGCAGGTTTGCAGATGGGAAAGCAAGCAAGCAAACTCCGCTCCTGTCCATGTAAAATGCTGCAGTTGAAGAACAAAGCAGTTTCTGCCCAGTTTCGAACTGGGGACCTTTCGCGCGTAAGGCGAACGTGATGACCACTACACTACAGAAACAAGGCGCAGTCGCCACTGCTCAGGCTCAGTGGCACCCAGCACTGAAAGTTGAAGCCATTTTACCTTTCACCTTTCTGTTTCCAATCGCTCGTTGTTTAATGGGACTTCTTTAATTTTGGCTATGTGGTGAGCATGGACGAGATACACCGAAGTATCTGTTTCCACGCGGTGTGCGCCAATAACATTGTGTTGCTTACACCGGCTGTAAAGGATTACTTTTTAGCGGAGCTGGCCGCCGCAGTCTGTGGCACAATCATTTAGTCTGTTCGACTGCTCACGGGAAAGGTAGCGTTGTAAGACACTGCAGAAACGAACGACTTCCTTACTTTTGCTCCGACTGACCATACTCCGGGAAATTTTCCCAGATTCTCAGTTGAGGATTTTTGCAGCTGGAAGTTACCTCAGAAACCCTGTTAATTCGAAATGTATTGAGCGATTCGCAAAACAGAAAGCATTTAACACGGAACACAAACAAAACTGGCAAACCAAATGCATTTTCAGACACAGCGAGCATGAATGCAAAATGTGAGACAGGCCGGGGGCATGAGTCATAAAGTAATCTCACAACTAACAACAGGGCAATTCCAAACTGCTCTTTCAAACATACTGGAGCCTGAGTGCACCACCACTTCCCAGACAATGCTGAAAAGAGAGAAAGAAAGAACACAATAAGAATGGGCCATAAAAAAGTGAATTTCACCAATCACAGACTGGATTAGATTACCTTTCCCTTCCGATGTCCGCAGGACGGAAATGAAGGAAATGGCAGAAATTCAATAACATGTGACATCGCAATTCATTGGAACGATTTTCCCATTGGCCATAAAACAAAATAACGACGAGTCGTGCCACTGCAGGACTTTGTTTCACAACAGCAATGAAATCACAGTCGACATTCGGTTCCAGTAAACGCTCAACTTGCCTGCGACAGCAGAGCTGTTTGCGATTTTCCACGCAGGAGGCGAACACGATCATGACAGCACAGACACCGGAAAAGTTGGGACTTTGCCACACCACAGTTCATTGCCCGGGAAGCAAACCCAATTTTCTTCGGTTTTAAACAGAAATGCAGCAGGAGTCGAAACAGCATTTTAACAAGCTGCGTCGTTGGAAACGATCAGCAGAAACGGCAGCGGTGGGATTCGAACCCACGCCTCTGTCGAGACTGGAGCCTTAATCCAGCGCCTTAGACCGCTCGGCCACACTACCAGCCAGCCGCGCTGCATCATTTTCTTGCACTTCCAATTGTGCTCCTGCATAACAACCGATGCAAAGCCACGTGAAAAGGGTTCCATGGTCCCTCTCCGACTCGCACAACTGCTGGGATGTGCCCGTCTACAATATCAATTTCGCAGCAGATAATGATAGCCCATCAATCCAGACAACTATCAATGGTAAGCTGAGTCTATCTTCTCAGAATCTTTTCAACTACAAATGTATCTGTGAGTGCGTGAGAACATGCGATCGGTTATGATTTGGTCAAATTACCATGAGCTGCTTGACATTACTGCAATTTCGATTCTTGCTTTGCTAAATGATTTCACCCTTTGATCGAAACAGGACAACTTTCACGTTTACACGGAACATGAAACACACCGGACTACCGGGAAAATGCACAAAGCTGAGCAGGCCGTGTTCCACATCATACCGCGCAGCATCGTTTCAGTCACTGTTTTGCAGAATAAGAGTCCCAAAGAATGTTCTCCACCCTAAAACCGGAGGTAGCATTACAATCCGAGAACGACAGATCACATTGTGAGGATGCTCTGACCTCGGAGCCGGTTCGAGATGACACTTTCCTTGCCTTTTTGCCTTACCCGTGCAATTCGCTGCAGAGATGTTCACACCTGGATATGAGCCACATGGATACCAACTGAGTCGACGAGAAGCGACTCAATAAATTTTGCTAAACTCCACGGTGCTGATTAGAAATGCAGTTTCTGTTCACATCAATCTAAAAGGCAGTTTCTGAACATAGTAACAGAAGTCAAAAGGTAATTAGCTCACCCCACCCCCACTCCGGAAGAGGTGCTAACTGCCCTTGAGTGCTTTTTTGTTCTCGATGTGAAGAGCTCTCACGCCTGAGTCACCTTCACACGTCTCTGGTTGCTGAGTGAATCACAAAGAAGGAATTTCACCAGAGCTGCAACTGCCTCACTTCCCCACTCGCCCTCCCAGTTTACATTTTCCTGCTCGTCAGTGATTTAAAGAAAACCAAATGGATGCGATGTCATTCTGTAGCCTCTCTGTCGATTCCTCCGTTTCAGTTCCAACGTGGTTAGATCTCGGGCCGCTATCAAAGCACAGGTCCAGAGGTTCTCTGAGAGTGTAATTTCTTTCATTGCTGTTGCTAATTGAATGAGCCACTAACGTGCGAACTGCTCCAAAACATGATTCAGGACCTCTGGTAACAACTCACGCACGTTGAATACCGACAGACCGCTTCCAAATGATGTCCTTCATAGACGACTTTGGGGGTACATTTGACAGACAGACTAGTTCAGGAATCCGCGGTGCGCTGTGACACCAGCGCATCAGCTTCTTCCCTGTCTTGAAAACGGGCCGCCTGCGCAAGGAATGCAAGTGCGATACTGATTTTCGTGGAAGGATCAGAAGGCGATAACTACACTCTCAAACAGAATGGCATATGATCACAATCAGGTTGGAGAAAAACTTTACAATGCTTTTCACAGTAATTAAATGGAGTTGCATTACATTTCACTACGAGAGCAGATTTGTTCAAGCAAATTCGAAGGCAGGTTTGCAGATGGGAAAGCAAGCAAGCAAACTCCGCTCCTGTCCATGTAAAATGCTGCAGTTGAAGAACAAAGCAGTTTCTGCCCAGTTTCGAACTGGGGACCTTTCGCGCGTAAGGCGAACGTGATGACCACAACACTACAGAAACAAGGCGCAGTCGCCACTGCTCAGGCTCAGTGGCACCCAGCACTGAAAGTTGAAGCCATTTTACCTTTCACCTTTCTGTTTCCAATCGCTCGTTGTTTAATGGGACTTCTTTAATTTTGGCTATGTGGTGAGCATGGACGAGATACACCGAAGTATCTGTTTCCACGCGGTGTGCGCCAATAACATTGTGTTGCTTACACCGGCTGTAAAGGATTACTTTTTAGCGGAGCTGGCCGCCGCAGTCTGTGGCACAATCATTTAGTCTGTTCGACTGCTCACGGGAAAGGTAGCGTTGTAAGACACTGCAGAAACGAACGACTTCCTTACTTTTGCTCCGACTGACCATACTCCGGGAAATTTTCCCAGATTCTCAGTTGAGGATTTTTGCAGCTGGAAGTTACCTCAGAAACCCTGTTAATTCGAAATGTATTGAGCGAATCGCAAAACAGAAAGCATTTAACACGGAACACAAACAAAACTGGCAAACCAAATGCATTTTCAGACACAGCGAGCATGAATGCAAAATGTGAGACAGGCCGGGGGCATGAGTCATAAAGTAATCTCACAACTAACAACAGGGCAATTCCAAACTGCTCTTTCAAACATACTGGAGCCTGAGTGCACCACCACTTCCCAGACAATGCTGAAAAGAGAGAAAGAAAGAACACAATAAGAATGGGCCATAAAAAAGTGAATTTCACCAATCACAGACTGGATTAGATTACCTTTCCCTTCCGATGTCCGCAGGACGGAAATGAAGGAAATGGCAGAAATTCAATAACATGTGACATCGCAATTCATTGGAACGATTTTCCCATTGGCCATAAAACAAAATAACGACGAGTCGTGCCACTGCAGGACTTTGTTTCACAACAGCAATGAAATCACAGTCGACATTCGGTTCCAGTAAACGCTCAACTTGCCTGCGACAGCAGAGCTGTTTGCGATTTTCCACGCAGGAGGCGAACACGATCATGACAGCACAGACACCGGAAAAGTTGGGACTTTGCCACACCACAGTTCATTGCCCGGGAAGCAAACCCAATTTTCTTCGGTTTTAAACAGAAATGCAGCAGGAGTCGAAACAGCATTTTAACAAGCTGCGTCGTTGGAAACGATCAGCAAAAATAGCAGCGGTGGGATTCGAACCCAGGTATCTGTCGAGACTGGAGCCTTAATCCAGCGCCTTAGACCGCTCGGCCACACTACCAGCCAGCCGCGCTGCCCCATTTTCTTGCTCTTCCAATTGTGCTCCTGCATAACAACCGATGCAAAGCCACGTGAAAAGGGTTCCATGATCCCTCTCCGACTCGCACAACTGCTGGGATGTGCCCGTCTACAATATCAATTTCGCAGCAGATAATGATAGCCCATCAATCCAGACAACTATCAATGGTAAGCTGAGTCTATCTTCTCAGAATCTTTTCAACTACAAATGTATCTGTGAGTGCGTGAGAACATGCGATCGGTTATGATTTGGTCAAATTACCATGAGCTGCTTGACATTACTGCAATTTCGATTCTTGCTTTGCTAAATGATTTCACCCTTTGATCGAAACAGGACAACTTTCACGTTTACACGGAACATGAAACACACCGGACTACAGGGAAAATGCACAAAGCTGAACAGGCCGTGTACCACATCATACCGCGCAGCATAGTTACAGTCACTGTGTCTGTTTTGCAGAATAAGAGTCCCAAAGAATGTTCTCCGCCCTAAAACCGGAGGTAGCATTACAATCCGAGAACGACAGATCACATTGTGAGGATGCTCTGACCTCGGAGCCGGTTCGAGATGCCACTTTCCTTGCCTTTTTGCCTTACCCGTGCAATTCGCTGCAGAGATGTTCACACCTGGATATGAGCCACATGGATACCAACTGAGTCGACGAGAAGAGACTCAATAAATTTTGCTAAACTCCACGGTGCTTATTAGAAATGCAGTTTCTGTTCACATCAATCTAAAAGGCAGTTTCTGAACACAGTAACAGAAGTCAAAAGGTAATTAGCTCACCCCACCCCCACTCCGGAAGAGGTGCTAACTGCCCTTGAGTGCTTTTTTGTTCTCGATGTGAAGAGCTCTCACGCCTGAGTCACCTTCACACGTCTCTGGTTGCTGAGTGAATCACAAAGAAGGAATTTCACCAGAGCTGCAACTGCCTCACTTCCCCAATCGCCCTCCCAGTTTACATTTTCCTGCTCGTCAGTGATTTAAAGAAAACCAAATGGATGCGATGTCATTCTGTAGCCTCTCTGTCGATTCCTCCGTTTCAGTTCCAATGTGGTTAGATCTCGGGGCGCACCTTAATACTAGCGACGCTATCAAAGCACAGGTCCAGAGGTTCCTCTGAGAGTGTAATTTCTTTCATTGCTGTTGCTGGTTGAATGAGCCACTAACGTGCGAACTGCTCCAAAACATGATTCAGGACCTCTGGTAACAACTCACGCACGTTGAATAACGACAGACGGCTTCCAAATGATGTCCTTCATAGACGGCTTTGGGGGTACATTTGACAGACAGACGAGTTCAGGAATCCGCGGTGCGCTGTGTCACCAGCGCATCAGCTTCTTCCCTGTCTTGGAAACGGGCCGCCTGCGGAAGGAATGCAAGTGCGGTACTGCTTTTCGTGGAAGGATCAGAAGGCGGTAACCACACTCTCAAACAGAATGGCATATGATCACAATCAGGTTGGAGAAAAACTTTACAATGCTTTGCACAGTAATTAAATGGAGTTGCATTACATTTCACTACGAGAGCAGATTTGTTCAAGTAAATTCGAAGGCAGGTTTGCAGATGAGAAAACAAGCAAGAAAACTCCGCTCCTGTCCATGTAAAATGCTGCAGTTGAAGAACAAAGCAGTTTCGGCCCAGTTTCGAACTGGGGACCTTTCGCGCGTAAGGCGAACGTGATGACCACTACACTACAGAAACAAAGCGCAGTCGCCACGACTAAGGCTCAGTGTCACCCAGCACTGAAAGTTGAAGCCATTTTACCTTTCACCTTTCTGTTTCCAATCGCTCGTTGTTTAATGGGACTTCTTTAATTTTTGCTATGTGGTGAGCATGGTCGCGATACACCGAAGTATCTGTTTCCACGCGGTGTGCGCCAATAACATTGTGTTGCTTACACCGGCTGTAAAGGATTACTTTTTAGCGGAGTTTGCCGTCGCAGTCTGTGGCACAATCATTTAGTCTGTTCGACTGCTCACGGGAAAGGTAGCGTTGTAAGACACTGCAGAAACGAACGACTTCCTTACTTTTGCTCCGACTGACCATACTCCGGGAAATTTTCCCAGATTCTCAGTTGAGGATTTTTGCAGCTGGAAGTTACCTCAGAAACCCTGTTAATTCGTAATGTATTGAGCGAATCGCAAAACAGAAAGCATATAACACGGAACACAAACAAAACTGGCAAACCAAATGCATTTTCAGACACAGCGAGCGTGAATGCAAAATGTGAGACAGGCCGGGGGCATGAGTCATAAAGTAATCTCACAACTAACAACAGGGCAATTCCAAACTGCTCTTTCAAACATACTGGAGCCTGAGTGCACCACCACTTCCCAGACAATGCTGAAAAGAGAGAAAGAAAGAACACAATAAGAATGGGCCATAAAAAAGTGAATTTCACCAATCACAGACTGGATTAGATTACCTTTCCCTTCCGATGTCCGCAGGGCGGAAATGAAGGAAATGGGAGAAATTCAATAACATGTGACATCGCAATTCATTGGAACGATTTTCCCATTGGCCAAAAACAAAATAACGACGAGTCGTGCCACCGCAGGACTTTGTTTCACAACAGCAATGAAATCACAGTCGCCATTCGGTTCCAGAAAACGCTCAGCTTGCCTGGGACAGCAGAGCTGTTTGCGATTTTTCACGCGGGAGGCGAACACGATCATGACAGCACAGACACCGGAAAAGTCGGCACTTTCCCACACCACAGTTAGTTGCCCAGGAAGCAAACCCAATTTTCTTCGGTTTTGAACAGAAATGCAGCAGGAGTCGAAACAGCATTTTAACAAGCTGCGTCGTTGGAAACGATCAGCAGAAATTGCAGCGGTGGGATTCGAACCCAGGTATCTGTCGAGACTGGAGCCTTAATCCAGCGCCTTAGACCGCTCGGCCACACTACCAGCCAGCCGCGCTGCCCCATTTTCTTGCTCTTCCAATTGTGCTCCTGCATAACAACCGATGCAAAGCCACGTGAAAAGGGTTCCATGATCCCTCTCCGACTCGCACAACTGCTGGGATGTGCCAGTCTACAATATCAATTTCGCAGCAGATAATGATAGCCCATCAATCCAGACAACTATCAATGGTAAGCTGAGTCTATCTTCTCAACTACAAATGTATCTGTGAGTGCGTGAGAACATGCGATCGGTTATGATTTGGTCAAATTACCATGAGCTGCTTGACATTACTGCAATTTCGATTCTTGCTTTGCTAAATGATTTCACCCTTTGATCGAAACAGGACAACTTTCACGTTTACACGGAACATGAAACACACCGGACTACACGGAAAATGCACAAAGCTGAACAGGCCGTGTACCACATCATACCGCGCAGCATAGTTACAGTCACTGTGTCTGTTTTGCAGAATAAGAGTCCCAAAGAATGTTCTCCACCCTAAAACCGGAGGTAGCATTACAATCCGAGAACGACAGATCACATTGTGAGGATGCTCTGACCTCGGAGCCGGTTCGAGATGACACTTTCCTTGCCTTTTTGCCTTACCCGTGCAATTCGCTGCAGAGATGTTCACACCTGGATATGAGCCACATGGATACCAACTGAGTCGACGAGAAGCGACTCAATAAATTTTGCTAAACTCCACGGTGCTTATTAGAAATGCAGTTTCTGTTCACATCAATCTAAAAGGCAGTTTCTGAACATAGTAACAGAAGTCAAAAGGTAATTAGCTCACCCCACCCCCACTCCGGAAGAGGTGCTAACTGCCCTTGAGTGCTTTTTTGTTCTCGATGTGAAGAGCTCTCACGCCTGAGTCACCTTCACACGTCTCTGGTTGCTGAGTGAATCACAAAGAAGGAATTTCACCAGAGCTGCAACTGCCTCACTTCCCCAATCGCTCTCCCAGTTTACATTTTCCTGCTCGTCAGTGATTTAAAGAAAACCAAATGGATGCGATGTCATTCTGTAGCCTCTCTGTCGATTCCTCCGTTTCAGTTCCAATGTGGTTAGATCTCGGGGCGCACCTTAATACTAGCGACGCTATCAAAGCACAGGTCCAGAGGTTCCTCTGAGAGTGTAATTTCTTTCATTGCTGTTGCTGGTTGAATGAGCCATTAACGTGCGAACTGCTCCAAAACATGATTCAGGACCTCTGGTAACAACTCACCCACATTGAATAACGACAGACAGCTTCCAAATGATGTCCTTCATAGACGGCTTTGGGGGTACATTTGACAGACAGACTAGTTCAGGAATCCGCGGTGCGCTGTGTCACCAGCGCATCAACTTCTTCCCTGTCTTGGAAACGGGCCGCCTGCGCAAGGAATGCAAGTGCGGTACTGCTTTTCGTGGAAGGATCAGAAGGCGGTAACCACACTCTCAAACAGAATGGCATATGATCACAATCAGGTTGGAGAAAAACTTTACAATGCTTTGCACAGTAATTAAATGGAGTTGCATTACATTTCACTACGAGAGCAGATTTGTTCAAGTAAATTCGAAGGCAGGTTTGCAGATGAGAAAACAAGCAAGAAAACTCCGCTCCTGTCCATGTAAAATGCTGCAGTTGAAGAACAAAGCAGTTTCGGCCCAGTTTCGAACTGGGGACCTTTCGCGCGTAAGGCGAACGTGATGACCACTACACTACAGAAACAAGGCGCAGTCGCTACTGCTAACGCTCGGTGTCACCCAGCACTGAAAGTTGAAGCTATTTTACCTTTCACCTTTCTGTTTCCAATCGCTCGTTGTTTAATGGGACTTCTTTAATTTTGGCTATGTGGTGAGCATGGTCGAGATACACCGAAGTATCTGTTTCCACGCGGTGTGCGCCAATAACATTGTGTTGCTTACACCGGCTGTAAAGGATTACTTTTTAGCGGAGCTGGCCGTCGCAGTCTGTGGCACAATGATTTAGTATGTTCGACTGCTCACGGGAAAGGTAGCGTTGTAAGACACTGCAGAAACGAACGACTTCCTTACTTTTGCTCCGACTGACCATACTCCGGGAAATTTCCCCAGATTCTCAGTTCAGGATTTTTGCAGCTGGAAGTTACCTCAGAAACCCTGTTAATTCGTAATGTATTGAGCGAATCGCAAAACAGAAAGCATATAACACGGAACACAAACAAAACTGGCAAACCAAATGCATTTTCAGACACAGCGAGCGTGAATGCAAAATGTGAGACAGGCCGGGGGCATGAGTCATAAAGTAATCTCACAACTAACAACAGGGCAATTCCAAACTGCTCTTTCAAACATACTGGAGCCTGAGTGCACCACCACTTCCCAGACAATGCTGAAAAGAGAGAAAGAAAGAACATAATAAGCGTGGGCCTTAAAAAGGGAATTTCACCAATCACAGTCTCAATTAGATTACCTTTCCCTTCCGATGTCTCCAGAACGGAGATGAAGTAAATGGGAGAAATCCAATTACAAATGACATCGAAATTAATTGGAACGATTTTCTCATTGGCCAGAAAACCAAATAACGACGAGTCGAGTCACCGTAGGACTTTGTTTCACTACAGCGATGAAATAACAGTCTCCATTCGGTTCCTGTAAAATCTCAACTTGCCTGGAACGTGAAGCAACAGTAGACCTGCGAGCGATTTTCCGCGCAGGAGGCGAACACGATCATGACAGCACAGACACTTCGGAAAATTCGGCACTTGACCACACCACAGTTAATTCCACCGGAAGCAAACTCATTTTTCTTCTGTTTCAAACAGAAATGCAGCAGGTGTTGAAACCGCTTTTGAACAAGCGGCGTCGTTTCAGCTGATCTGCAGAAATGGCAGCGGTGGGATTCGAACCCTCGCCTCTGTCCAGACTGCAGCCTAAATCCAGCGCCTTAGACCGCTCGGCCACACTACCAGCCGCCCGGGCCGCCCATTTTCTTGCACTTCCAATTGTGCTCCTGCATAACAACGCATGCAAAGTCACGTGAAAAGGGTTCCATGACCCCTCTCCGACTCGCACAGCTGCTGGGATGTGCCCGTCTACAGTATCAATTTTGCTGCAGATATTGATAGCCCATCAATCCAGACAAAAATCAATGGTAAGCTGAGTCTATCTTCTCAGACTCTTTTCAACTACAAATGTATCTGTGAGTGCGTGAGAACATATGATCGGATATGATTTGGTCAAATAACCATGAGCTGCTTGACATTACTGCAATTTCCAGTCTTGCTTTGCTAAATGATTTCACCCATTGCTCGAAACCGGACACCTTTCACGTTTACACGGAACACGAAACACACTGGACGACAGGGAAAATGCACAAAGCCGAGCAGGCCGTGTTCCACATCATACCGTGCAGCATCGTTTCAGTCACTGTGTCTGTTTTGCAGATTAAGAGTCACAAAGAATGTTTTCCACCTTAAAACCGGAGGTAGCATTACAATCCGAGAATGACAGATCACATTGTGAGGATGCTCTGACCTCGGAGCCAGTTCGAGATGCCACTTCCCTTGCCTTTTTGCCTGAACCGTGGAATTCGCTGTAGAGATGTTCACACCTGGATATGAGCCACATGGATAACAAATGAGTTGGAAACCTATGTGGGAATCGACGAGAAGCGACTCAAAAATGTTGCTAAATTCCATGGTGCTTTTTAGAAATGCAGACTCTGTTCACCGCAATCTAAAAGGCAGTTTCTGAACATAGCAACAGAAGTCAAAAGGTAATTACCTCACCCCACCCCCCTCTCCGGAAGAGGTGCTATCTGCCATTGACTGCTTTTTGTTCTCGATGTGAAGAGCTCTCACGCCTGAGTCACCTTCACGTCTCAATGAAAATGTCACTGAGACAAATTATTTTTTGATTCAACCCATTGAGTCGAAGACTCTACAGACCCCAATCCCTGTTACAACGCTGCAGTTGCTCGACCAATGCTCTGAATCACAGATAAGGAGCTAAACGTTACCTTACCCTTGGGACATTAGGCAGTGTGGAGGGGGTGGTTGATGTATCACTGGGGGAGCACGTTATAGTAAGTCATCATAATTCTATTAGTTTTAAGCTAGAGAAGGAAAAGGATGAACCACGTCTAAAACCTAAAGTTCTAAATTATTGAAAACCAATTTTGATGATATTAACTATGAATTCGATTGGGACAGATATTCTCACAAAATGGGGTCAGTTGGGAATCATATGTCAGGTATAGACAGCAGGAACTGAGGGTTCTTTCTTAATTAATTCACGGGAAGAAGGCGTCCCTAGCTAGGCAAGCACCTCGTACACATCCCTAATTAGCCAGAGGGTCGTTAGAAGTCAACCACATTGCTGTGAGTCTGGAGTCACTTGTAGGCCAGACCAGGTAAGAATGCCAGTTTGTTTCCTTAATGCGTATCAGTGAACCAGATGGATTTTTCCAACATTCGAAATGGTCATCATTAGCCTATTAATTCCTGATTTAAAGTGAATCACTAGAAGAGTCTGAAGGCAACAAGAGTATACTTAAGAGGGAATTCGGGTGAATAAAAAGGGGCCATATGATAGCTTTGACAAACAGAGTTAAGCAGAATCCAAAGGAATTCTACAAATACATCAAGAACGAAGAGTAACTGTGGAGAGAATAGGACATCCTTAAAGATCAACGAGGTTGCCCATGTGCAGAATCACACGAAATGGGGGAGGTACTGAACGAATATTTTGTATCAGTATTTACTGGGCAGGAGGATATGGAAGCTAGAGAACTTGGGAAATAGGTAGTGACATCTAGGAAAGTGTGTGTCTTTCAGAGGAGCTGCTGGACTTCGTAAAACATGCAAAAGAAGGAAAATGTCCTGGCTTTTATTAGATGGACGCTAGAACCCTGTGGGAAGCTAGCGAAGTGATTACTGGGCCCCTTGCTATCATCAATAGCCACAGGTAAAGTATCAGAAGACTGGAAGTTGGCTACGTGGTGCAACTACGTAATAGATTTAAGGAGGGTAATAAGGAAAATCTAGTGAGCCTGACGTTAGTGATGGGTAAGTTGTTGGAGGGGATTCTGAGTCATCGGATTTTCACGCATTTTGAAAGGTAACGACTGATTAGGGATAGTAAACATGACTTTGTGCAAGCAATATTGTGTCTCACTGACTTGACTGAGATTTTTTTGAAGAAGCGACTAAGAAGATTAATTGAGATAGAGTGATGTACATTGTCGAGATGGACATCAGTCAGACGTTGAATAACATTGTGCATGGTCATCTGTTTAACAAGGTTGGTTCATATGAAAGCCATTTGGTTACAAAACTGGCTCAAAGGTCGGAGACAGAGGGTGGTGGTAGAGGGTTGCAATACCCTGGCAAAGGAGAAAGTGAGGACTGCAGATGCTGGAGATCAGAGCTTAAAAATGTGTTGCTGGAAAAGCGCAGCAGGTCAGGCAGCATCAAAGGAGAAGGAGAAACGACGTTTCGGGCATAACCCCTTCTTCAGCAAATATCCTGGTGAAGGTTTGCAATGTTCCTCATGCTATGTAGGTAGTACAGTTTATGGAGTTGTCCACTAGCACGGCCTGCACAGCTCTCCATTTTAGCCTTTGTCTCAACCCAGTTTATGCTGTCTTGGCTGGTTCTGTGAGGCAGATTCAGAATTTGAGGCAATGGACCATTCTGGCGGATCTGGCTATGTTTGTATTCAATGCTTACTTTCTTGGGATTGGACCCAATATTGTCTCCCTTATCCCGTTATTCCAATCCGTCCATCTCCTTATCCATATTTTTAGCAAGTTATCAGTTCATAAATTATTTGTTTATTTTTCAGTATTTTTCCCTGGCCTTAGTTCTTGACTCCCTCGTGCATTGAGTGCTGGCATGGTGAAGCTCAGAAACGTTGAAATGGTGTGTGTCAGGCTGTGTTCATTCCCCGATGTGAAGGTCACTAATAATATGCCAGTAATTGTCAAAGGGAGGAAGGTAGGTGAGGACCTGGAAACAACCATTCCCACGATAGAGATAGTGTTGGGCAAGCTAATGGATCTAAAGATAGGTAAGTCTCCAGGACCTGATGCAATGCATTCCAGGGTAATAACAGAAGTGGTGGGAGAAGTAGCAAATGCTTTCGTGAAAACGTTTGTAATTCACCTGACTCTGATGCAGTTCCAGCAGATTGGAAAACAGGAAATCAGACACCACTGTTTAAAAAGGGAAGTAGGAAAGAATGGCGCATTATAGACTCATTAGCCTCACATGTGCAGTGAGGAAAATATGTCAATCTGTAATCAAGGAATAAATAGCACGCATCTAGATAGAAATTGTCCCGTTGGACAGACACAGCATCAGTTCATGAAAGACAGGTTATGCTTAACTAATTGACTAGAAATCCATGAACACATTATGACCACGGAGACTCAGTAGATGTGGTGTACCGAGATTTACAAAAGGCATTCGACACAATGCCGCCAAAAAGTTTGCAGCATAAGGTAAAGATGCATGGCATTACGGGTAATGTATTAGCATGGATAGAGGATTGGTTAACTAACAGGATGCAATGAGTGGGAATAAATGAGTGATTTTCTGGTTACTGATTATTTTCTAGTGGTATGCCTCTGGGATCGGTGATGGGACCGCAATTATTCACAGCTTACACAGACGTTTTGAAGTTGGGGACCACGTGTAGTGTCTCAACGTTAGCAGATTATGCTAAAAAGAGTGGCAGAGCAAAGTGTGCAGAGGACTGATAAACTTTACAACAGGACATAAATAGTATAATTGAGTGGGCAAAGGTCTGGCAGATGGTGTACAATTATAATAAGTGTAAAGTCATCCATTTTGTTAGGAATACCAGTAAAAAAAAGACTATTATTTGAATGGCAAAAATGCAGCATGCGTCTGTGCAGATGGACCTGGATGTCCTTGTGCATGAATCACAGTAGTTGGTCTGCAGGTGCAACAAATAATTAACAAGACAAATGGAATTGTGTCCTTCATTGCGAAAAGGATTGAGTTTAAACACAGGGAGGTTATTTTGCAGCTGTGCAGGGTGCTGGAGAGGTCACATCTGCAATACTGTGTGCAGTTTTGGTCTCCCTACTTGGGAAAGGACGTCTTGGCGACAATGGATGCAGAGCAGGTTCGCTAGGTTGGTTCTGGAGTTGAGGGGGTTGGCTTTTGAGGAGAGACTGAGTGGACTGGAATTATATACTGATTGGAATTTGAAATAATGCGGGAGGATCGGATAGAAACACATATGATTATGACTGGAATAGAAAGAATAGAAATAGCGAGGATGCTTCCAGTGGCAGGCGGAACTTGGGCAAGAGGGCAAAATCTCAAAATTAGGTGGAGCAGATTTAGGACTGAATTGAGAAGGAACTTCTTGACCAAGAAGGTTGTGAATCTGTGGAATTCCCTGCCCACTGAAATAGTTGAGGCTTTATCATTGAATGTATTTGAAGCTCAGATAGATAATGTTTTGTGCATTAAAGGAACAATAGGTTATGGAGAGCGGATAGATAAGTGGAGCTGAGGCCATGAAATGATCAGCCCTGATCTTATTGATGCTCATAGATTTTATGCATTGGGTCAATATGAAATGGGAATCATATTTGTGAAAATGGCTGGTTGATACGTACGAAGAAGCAATGGATGAATGCATTTGGATTTTCAGAAAGATCTTGGTACAGACTCTGGCCTAGTATGCAAAATTAGATGTTACAGGATTTGGGCTAAAATATCAACATGGTTTTAGAATTTGAGAGCTGACAGGAAGCAGTGAACATTAATAAAGCAGTGAACATTAATATGTTTTGAAGTGGAAGGAACATGGTGTGCCGCAAGGATCGGTGCTTGGGCCTCAACTATTCCCAATGCATGTCAAACATTCAGTTGAGGGAATCAAATGCAATATTCCCAAATCTGTTGCAGGCACTAAACGAGGTCGGATTGTGCATTGGTGAGGAGGATGTAGAAAAGCTACAAGGTGATTGAGACATGTGGAGTAAATGGTCAAATACGTGGCAGATGGAGTGCAATGGGGTGGATGCGACGGTGTGTATTTTGGTGGGAACAATAGAACAGCAACCTATCATTCGAAAAGGGATTCGTTGAAACATGTTGATCTTTAAAGGGATTTAGATTCTAATTTTGTTTCTTCTGTGCAGCCCTCCGAGGTCCATGCAGGGCAGTGAGTTCTGAAGGAGAAAGTGAGGTCTGCAGATGCTGGAGATCAGAGATGGAAATGTGTTGCTGGAAAAGCGCAGCAGGTCAGGCAGCATCTAGGGAACAGGAGAATCGACGTTTCGGGCATTAATGCCCGAAACGTCGATTCTCCTGTTCCCTAGATGCTGCCTGACCTGCTGCGCTTTTCCAGCAACACATTTCCATCAGTGAGTTCTGAACCCAGAAGTCAATAATGGGAATGGCATTGACACACTGACCAGTGAACACAGACCCAAAAATAGGAGAGCTGTAACATTGAAAAGGACCTGTACCTCCTTGTACACCATTTACTGACAACAATATTGCAGGGAATAAAGCAGTTAGGAAGATAAATGTTGTGTTGACCTTCATTTCAGGGAGATTTAATCCAGGAGTAAGGGTGTCTTACTGGAGCTGTACAGGGCCTTGGTGAGACCCCATCTCGAACATTGTGCAATGTTGTGTGCAGTGTTGGTCTCCGTGCCTCATTAAGTGAGAGCATTGAAGGATGACCAGACTGATCGCTGGCTTGTTATGGGGCAGCTCTTGCATTGACTGGATTGGACCTTTAATCATGGGCTTTAGGAAAACGAATGGAGATATCAATGAAATATATAAAACCCAGACTGGGCGAGACAGATTGGAAGCAGGGATGGTAATTCCACTGGCTGGGACGTCTAAAACCAGGAGCCACAGTGTCAGGAGCAGGCAGGTCACTCTGCATTGAGAAGATAATAAATGTCTGTACTCACAGACTGATGAACCTGGGGAATTCTCTCCCACATAAGGCTGTGGAAGCCAGGACATTGAATATAAATAAGGATTTCTGGACACAAAAGGCATCAGGAGACAGCTGGAGTACAGCTGTCAGAGGATCTCAGATGTTAGGAAGGAGATCTCTGCAGTATCAACAGGACTGTGTTTCCTGTTCCCTTTTCCGATAATGAGTTTGCTGTCGGTTTTATCCTTCCAAATTCGGAGCAGTTTGATAAATTTTAGTGTCTTGCTTGTGTGTTTTAGAGACCATTGAAGAGTTTATCACAAGTCGTGTGTCTGGAGTCACTTTTAGACCAGACCAGGCAAGCATGGGAGATTCACTTCCTGAAAGTACATTGGGCAAGGAAATAGATGTTTACAATCGACATTGGCTTCAAAGTCACTGTTACTGACACCAGATTTTAATTCTTGATATCTTATTAATTGTTTTAACTTCCACCAGCTGCCAGAGCATCAACCTGGTATGGATTAGTAATTCAGTGACATTTCTCCAACAGTACCATCTCCACATGGGGACCTATCAGATACCACACTGAGCAGGTTATTTCTGTGCTGCTTGACAGCTCTGTCAGAAAAAAAAAACACTAATTTGACTTTTGTGAAGACACTGGTGGTGTGATAATTAGTCAGATTGTAACTACTTCTTGCTTTGAAACTGGACATAGCTGAGTAATTTTCCGCATTCCCAGGGAGATGTCAGAGTTGTCAGCTTGGTGGAAATGGTCGACTGATGGATTATCCCAGTCAAAAAGTTACATTGTGTGTGAACAAAATGCTGTTTCAACTGCTGCTGCTGCTGTGGTGTACAGCACGACAACAATGCCAGGAATTCTGTATTTACGCAAGTTCAGCGAGTTATGTCATTGAAAGTATTTACAGGGGAGTTTTGACTTCGAAAATAATTGAGTGCAATGAAGAATTAGTGAGGAAAGAGGAGTTGTCAAGTCATAGACTCTGAGAGTCATATAACATGCAAACAGACCCTTTGGCCCAACTCATCCATGCTCACCAGGTTTCCTAAACTTCCAAACCTTTCCTATTCATGTACGCATCAGGTTGTCTTTCAATTGTTGTAATTGCACTCACCAATACCTCTTCCTCTGACAGCTTGCTACACATACACACCAATCTCTGTGAGAAACAGATGCCCTTAGATCTCTTTTAAATCTCTTCCCTCTCAACTTAAACTTATCCTCTCTAATTTTGGACGCCCACACCCTGGGTAAAATACCTTGTCTCTTTATCCTATCCGTGCCACTCTTGATTTTATAAACCTCTGTAAGGCCACCCCTCAGCCTCCTACGCAAAAGGAACAAAATCCATGCCTCTCCATATATCTCAAAATCTCCCGTCTCCCTCACATCATTTTAAATACTTCGCCCCCTTTCCAGGTTATAACAACCTTCCTACAGCAGGGCGACAATAAGTGTACTCAGTACTACAAATGTGGCCTTACCATCCTCTAGTGCAGCGACAACATGATGTCCCAATTTCTGTACTCAATGCTCTGACTGATGTAGGTAAGTGTGCCTAACGCCTTCTTCACATCACTGTCTATCTGCGACTCCACTTTCAAGGAACCATGTACCTGCACCCTGGGTCTTTCTGTTCGAATACACTCACCAATGCGCTACTGTTAACTGTATAAATCCTGCCCCATTTTGTGTAACAAAAAGCAATACCTCACAGTTATCTGCATGAAGCTCTACCTGCCAATCCTCAGCCCACTTTCCCAGTTGATCACGATCTCATTTTTCTCTAAGATAACCTTCTTCACTGTCCACTTTTCACCCCAATTTTGGGGGATTTGTCAACGAACTTATTATCCATGGTTCCTGTATTCTCATCTAAATCATTTACAAAAACAATGAAAAGCAGCAGACTGTTCCTTGTGGCACACCACTGGTCACGAGCCTCCAATTTGGACAACACATCTCTCCCAGAATAATCTACCTCCTACTGCCAAGCCAATTTTGTGTCTAATTGGCTAGCTCTCACTGATCCCCTGTGATGTAACCTTATGAACCAGGCTACCATGAGGAACTTTGTTGGGCCTCACTAAGGTCCGCATAGGCGCCGCATGCTGCATTAACTTCGTCTATCTTCCCGATCACCTCTTCAAAAACTGCAATCTAGTTTGTGAGACATGGATTCCCAGACACAAAGCCGTGCTGAATATCCTTAATCCGTCTTTGCCTTTCCAAATGCATGTAAATCCTGCCTCTCAAAATCTCCTACAAACACACACCCACCCTTGACATGAAACTCACTGGTCTGTAGTTCCCTCGGTTTTCCCTGCAGCCAAATTACAAATAATGCAAAAACATTAGCTGCTTCCAGCACTTCAACCATGGCTGTCAATGATACACATAAGAAAGTCAAGAGAACTGCAGATTTCGTAAATGTGCTGGAAAGGCTCAGCAGGTCTGGCAGTATCTGTGCAGAGAAATCAGAGTTAATGTGTTACAACATGGGGTAACACCCCAACCCCCACGCCATCCCGCACGCTAATTTAAACTTGCAAGACAGAAAAGATTTAACCCGTGCTGTAATCTGTAAAAGTTTGGAAGGCCAAGAACCATCCTAAAGGTCAGTATTTAACGTAAAAATTAACAACTTTTTTTTAAAGTCTAACAGGGAATAATTACCGTCAGCTATTAGCAACGCCTTTCTCTGACCTATCTTTTGCTTTCTCTTCTACAATACTGGTCCGATAACACCCCCCACTTCAGATTTACCAAAGCAGACAAATTTCACAACCTGCCAGCTGTCCAATCTTCTCTTTGTATCTTCCTCTGTCTTCTTTTATTCTCCGTAGTGTTTCTGTTTCACAGGTCATTGATAAATATAGATGAATTTAAGAGAGCTATTCTGCGGGCAGTCTGCAGATGTTGGTGGCGTGGCAGTTCTCCCCCAACTGATCATTTTTTTTCAACTTTATACCTCAAAGCGTCGGGTCATTTCATTTTTTTATAATATTGCCAAATGCCAAATTTAAACTCGATTGTAGTTTAGCTTCTTGGGACATAATTTAAAAGGATTGAATTTGATTTTATTTTTTTGTCTCATAGCAACCCAGGTACTGCCAGCTGCTGAACCAAATTCTAAATTTTCCAGAACTCACTATGCGTGTAATCCCTTCACTCTCCTAAAGGTACAATACCCTTTACACATTCATAACACCTTCTCTCTCAAAAAAGAAGCATCATAATGAAAACACGGTCTCAATTGTTTTTCTATTCTTTAAACACATTACCATAACATACAGATAACTGAAATCTAAGATCACCTTAACTTTTCCCATATACCTATATTTTACATCGGATAAATGCAAATCTCGTCTAAATTTTATCAGTAAAATCTGTGAGAACACCTCTGTGATTACATTCTTATGACATTCTACATGTCTATTTTTTAAATGAAAAGACTGTAACATAAGACTCCAATTAAATAGTCTTTAAAGCATTCAAAGACTGTAAGTAGATTGGGATCCGTGTACACAACCGTCTCCAACACGCTGAGTGCACATTAAAATGTCGTAAGGCTAGTGCCAAACTCAATAGTTCTTTCTCAATCATGGAACATGTTCTCTGGTGGATGTTGAGTTTCTTTGAAAAGTACAATCCCATCTCATCATCCTGTAGCAATATAGCTCCAACTCCTATGTCACTAGTGTCGATGGAAACTTTGAAAGATTTTGAAACGTTTGGTATATCTAAAACTGATTTGGTGGTCAATATTTCTTTCTAATGGTCGAATGCCTCCTGGCATTGTTCTGTCCATCAATACTTTGTGTTCTTCTTCAGCAAATTGGTTAATGGTGCCACTACACTGCTGACGTTTGGAACAAATTTCCGATAGAATCCGCTGACTCCGAAGAATCAAAACACCTTTTTCTTCGAGGTTGGTCATGGAAATTCCTGGGTAACTTTTGTCTTTGTGTTCCATGGGGTCAACTTTCCATGACCGATGTTTTGTAACAAGAACATCACATCTGCTTTCGTGAATTCAGTTTTTTTTTTTCATTTTTGTCACAAGTTTTGTTTCACGTATTCATTCAAAGAGCTCTGCCAACTGTACCAAGTGATCTTTCCACGACTTAGTAAAGATTACTACATCGTTCAAACGGATTGCACAGTTTATTAATCAGGCCACAACTCTGTTCATGGTTGTGTTGGTTGTGTTGTTCACTCCAAAGGGCATCACTTTGAATTGATACAGTCCATTTAGCGTTCCAATTCAGAAATTTATTTTACCGTCTCTGACAAAGGTACCTGCCAGAAACTACGCATCAAGTCAAACTCTGTGGTGTAACTGACTTGTCCAACTTTCTCGATACAGTCTTCCAATGTCGGTATGAGATATGAGTCTGATTTTTTAACAGTGTTGACCTTCTAATAATCCAACCAAACTCATTGGACTGTTTGGGAACAAAGATAATCGGCGAGTTCCACTCGCTCTGGCTTGGTTTGATGATGACCTAAATGAGCATAGCCTCCACCTCCTTCTGGACCTGTCTACTTTGAGAGGATTAAGCCGTTAGGGGTGTTGATTTATCGGAATAGTATTCCATGCGTCTACTTCAGGTACAATGGCATTAGTTCTCCCCATATGCTACTTACATAAGCCCTCATATTGCAATAACAAATGTTTCAACTGCGTTCTATACTCCTGAGGCAAATTGTTTATGAACCTATCCCACTGCTCAAGGACATCTACATTTTTAACATATTTTGAGGCACATCAAAATCCACACCATCCTCACTCTGTGGGGCAGAAACTAGCACCTGTTTCTTCAATTCTTTCCCTCCTGTACTTTTCCGGAGGGCACACTAATTTATAAGCCGCATGAAGGGGTTTCTGAATGTGGGAATTGGTGACAGATGTCCTAGTTTCATTACTGCCTGTGGCCTACCTGCTATTCGGCATGTATGACACGTATGCCAGAAGTTAACCATATCTTTGTGCATTCAAGGACAATAAAAATGTTTTTGTCCCTTAACCTGAGTCTTTTGTACCCCTCAGTGACCTCCCATAGGTAGTTCACGTGCTACCCGTAACACTTCCTGTTTCTATGCTACGGGCAACACAATCTGGTGCACTTCAGCACACTACTCCTCTGCACTAACCTGCCGTAGTCTCCATTTCTGTTTTAGGATTCTATATTTCTGATAATAATCCTCAGGAATAACTCTGCCTCACTTTCAGAGTACGCATCCACATATATATCTTTTACCATCTTGCTTGTCTGTTGCAAATCCCTTCGCCTTTCAGGACTAAACACCTTTGTCTGACCCTCTCTATGTTCATGTTTTCCCTGCACCATTACGTCAAACAGGATGTCAGCTAACAGAACCTTAACTCCTTCGTCGTTGTCTTTAGTTTGTGCTTCCTGCTGTCACTTATGATAGTGGGATCTGGTTACTGTATAGTCTTCGAAAATACTAGTATATTTCTGTTTTAACTCCTCAGTTTCCTGGTCTACTTGGGCTTCTCCACAACAAGGGGTATCGCTCCCACATTGGACCCTGCTAAATCATTCTCGAGAACAAACCGGATTCCTGGAACTCACACTCTGTCAGTTACTCCCACGGTTACTTCCCCAGACTTGAGGAGGCACTCCAACCTCATCTTATGGAGAGGAAAGCTAAATTTCTGTCCATCTATCCCACAAATTATAACACTCTCGGGGAACAGATCTGAAATATTGCAAAGTTGCTCATCTCTTACTATTAGAAACTGGTTAAATCCTGTACCTCTCAAAATTATAACTTATTCTCATTCTCCTCCTGTTGTTTCTGAGTAAATTTTACTCACAAAGGCGAATTTTTTATTGAGATCAGGTACTAACCCCATACCTAGCCCCTGCCGAGGCTGTGCACTTTCCTGCAGCTCTTCGGTTCCTGTTGGGATTTCCTTTAAGACTATCACTGATGCCACTGGCTTACCTTCTTTTACCACATCTTTTCCCACAGTCACTTTCTGAATGATCAGCACTGTGACCATGCATATGGCAGTGAAAACATCATTTCCCAATGCCCTTCTGAAACCACCGGCACTGTAGTTTTCTGTGCCCCACTCTATTAAGTGAAAGCACCTGAGGCCTTTCATCTCCTTTATATATTCTTGGGTATCTTCGTTAACCTGAGGAAAACTCTTAATCTCTACTGTTTCTTTTACAATGTAGCATCTCCACATCTCCCAAATGCGATCCTTCACAGGACGAAATTCTGGTTGGAAGCTTGTCTTATGCAGCAACATGTATTCATCTGCTAATTCTACTACCCTTCTCATTTTCTGAACTTTCTGTTCCTCCACGTGAATGCTTATCATCTCTGGAAGTGAGTTTTTCAATTCGTTCAGCAGAATAATCTCCATTAGAGCCTCATAGGTCATATCTAGTATTAAAGCAAGCATCCATCTATCAAAATGCCTATGGATAATTATTTCAAACTCAACATAAGTCTGACCTGATTACTTCTTTATGTTTCTGTACTGCTGTCTATATGATTCTGGTACCAATTTGTGAGCACTTAAAAGAGCCTGTTTGGCGTCTTGAGAATCTCGTGACCCTCATCTGACAACGGAGAAAATACCTCACTTACCCTTCCTACCACTTTAATCCGAACTAGCATTACCCATAAATCCTTGGACCACTCCCAATGCCTTTCCAATTTTTCAAACGAGATAAAGAAGGCATCAACATCTTTCTCATTAAAATGTTGCAGAGTATTGACATAATTGCATATAACACGACCATGTATTTTACTCTCCATCTTTTTAATGTGACTTTGCTGACTAAATCGCAACTTCTCAAATTCAATTTCTCTCTCTTTTTTATCAGCTAAGAACCTTCTCCTTCTTTCTTTTTTCTCTCTCTGTGTTCCGTCTTGCTTTCTGTTTCTTCTCTCTCTCTCTCGTTCTCTCCCTTTGTTTATCTTTAAACTGCATTTTCCTCAATTGGAATTTACGTTTTGTTTTTCTCACTCTACTGCACTTGTCTGTGTTTCTGACACACCTTAGAATGTGAGAAGTTCCCGGACAATTTCAGCTTTACTTTTGTCCTTGGTTAAATCCAAATCTAACTTCCTTGCTAATTCTAAAAGTTTGGCCTTTATCTTTCCTTCTAAGATTTCGTGGCAAATTTGAGAATCATCTTCAAACCCCTCTAAACTTTTTTTTACCAGCCATTTCTCTCACTTTTAATTTAAACAGACACAAGAGATCAATTAAACAAGTTGTCTCACTGATGTTTTATTTAAAGATCTCAGACATGAACGTGCAAATGTTTAAATATACTTTGTTTTCTTTTCATCCCACAAATCTATACAAATCTGCTCAAATCTCAGACTGGATCTGTCTAAACCTATTCATATCCTGGACGAAAGCCCCCAAACTGTTACGACACAGGGTTAACCTCTCTCCTAAATTAAGCCAGCCACACAGAAAAAAGTTCACCTTATGCCATAATCTGTTAAATTTCGAGACGCAAAGATCCATTTACAGAGGTCACAATTTAAAGTAAAATTAACAATTGTGTTATTTAAGTCCAACAGAGAATAATAAAACAAACAACTATTTATAACTCCCTTCGGTTAAACGTATCTTTGACCTCCCACTCTACAATACAGGTCCGATAAAACAAAAAAAAAACGATTAAGGTTTACAAAAAAATAACACATTTCAAAACCAGTCAGCTTTGTCGATTCTCCATTGTATACTTTCCTCTGTAGAGCTTTCTCTCGGTTGGCATCGATGTTCTGCTATGCAAACCTCTTATGGACAGGTACCTTTCAGAAAGTCCTTCAACTCGCAGTCTATCTTTCTGGATGTCCTTAACAGTTCTCCCCATAAATGTCCAGTTTTATACCTCTAAACATCGGACCATTTCATTGATTTTGAAGTCATCAAGTATTTAAAAATCAATTTGATTTCAGTTTGTTGGGGCAAAATTTAAACTGGCCGAATTTGAATTGGTTTGCGTTTCGTGGCAACTCAGCTATTGATTTCACAGTCAAATGTAACATTTAACTTCTTTCAGAACACTTTGTGCCAGCTTCCAATCTCTCTTAAATGTAACATATATGTCTACACCTTCATAACAGTAACTTTTATCTGCCTTGCATAGCTTTCCATAAATTTGATCAACCTAGTAATTTCACATGATAGTCTTTTCTGTTCCAAAAAGCCCCATTTTCTCTCATCTTTCTTTTACCTAAATCCTTCTTTCCAGTTATCATTCCAATTACTTACATTGTTAATGGTATTCTTCGACAAAGAATTACATTGTGTGTATGCGTGTGTCTGTGTATGTGCTTGCATGTGTGTATGCATATGCGTGTATATGTATGTATGTGTGTGTGCATTTTGTGAATAATTCTCTGTAATTGGACTGAGATGAAAGACTGAAATATTATCACATTCCCATATGAAAGAGTAAATGTGCAACGTTTCCAAAGAAATGTAAAAGCCTCCTTTATTCATGGATTGGGAAAGTGAACAAAATGTCCATGGAAGGAACAGCAGTAATGTAATGAACCTTTACAGGGATCATTGAACGACCAAATAATTAGTTTTCTCTTGAGAGTTTAAATTCACCTTGTTTTTTTTTCCATTCTGTGTTGCACACGTTTTTATCAATATGCAATCAACATCGGTGACAAAACCAGAAGATGCTGGAAATGCTCGGTAGTTCTGTCATTATCTCTTGTGAGTAAGCATATTCAACATAATGTAGAGGAATGGGTCTGGGTTGTTTGTGTTTCGCCAATCGTGGTCAGCGATGTGCCGCTTAGGTGCATTAGTCAGGGGTAAATGTAGAGTAACAGAGTAGGGGAATGGGTCGGACTGAGTTACTCTTCAATGGGTCCGTGTGGACGTGCTGTTTGAAATGCACTGTTTTCCCACCGTCAGGATTCTATGATACTATGATTTCTTCATAAAAAGGGTGGTCAGCGCCAGGATCAAGAATGACTCCGAGCATGCTCAGGGCATACTGAAGTGGAAGGGTAAACAGTCAGCGGCCGTGGTTCACATTGACACCAATGACATAGGTAAGAAGAGTGAAAGGTTGGAAGAACCTGCAAAGAAAGTTAAGGGAGTTAGGAGTGAGTTTAAAATGAGGATCTCTAGGATTGTGTTCTTGGGATTACTTCCGGGGCATCTGGAAGTGAGACAAGGAAGAGGAAGATAGTCGCGTTGAATATGTGGCAAAGAATTAGTTTGGGAGGAGGGTTTCTGATTTTTGGATGATTCCGATCGCGTTCAATGCAGATGGGAACTGTACAAAAAGGAAAGTGTGCGGTTTAACTGGAGGGCTCCAACGTCCTGGAAGGGAGATGTGATCATGCAGATTTAAGCTAATGATGCAGGAGGATGGGAACCAAATCAGCAGGTTAGAAAATGAACAGAAAGTAAAGGTTTGTCAATTAAACATACAGAACCATTGTAATGACCATGCTAAGGGAACATTTTTAAAAATGTGAGTTGAAAGTTGGAGTAAATGATAGGTTCACTATTATCAGGGATCAATAAATAAGGATGGAGCGCCTGTGCACATAAGTATTAAAAGAGAAAGATAAATCGATAGAACTTATGTTAAAACGTTTTCTAACTAAATGTGTGCAGTATTTGGAATAAAATAAATGAGCTGATAGCGCTAACAGGTATAAATAGGTATGGCATGGTGGGCATGACTGAAATGTGGTTACATGAAGGTCAGGACTAGGGTGTTAAATGTCCAAAGCTACTCAGTATTCAGACAAGAAGGAGCAGCAGGTGGCGTGCCTATATTCGTTAAGGATTATGTCAAGGTTGTCTTAAGAAATGGTATTAGCGCGTGGGACAAATCTGATGAATCATTCTGGTTTGAAATAAAACACATTGAAAGAAACCTATTGGTAGGAGCATTTCCAGCCCACAAATTACACCCCCCACGACAGATTACTTTCAAAGTAGGGAATAGCATGAACCAGAAAATAACGATGGCTTGAGACAAGAGCACAAGAGTGATTATGGGAATGTAAGAATGCAAATTGACTGGATTAATCAATTTGGCAAGGGGAGCCTCAAAGAACGATTCGGCGAATATATGATGGATTATTTCTTTGATTAATATGTAATGGAACGAACCAGAGAACTGGCTTTGTTATTACGTAATGAGGAAGGAATGAAAAATCATATTGTAGCACAGGATCAACTTAGAAAGAGTGACCACAACATGTTGGAGTTTCATATTCAGACTGTAACAGCGAAGACAGAGTCACACAGGAGAGGTTAAATGTTGGACAATCATAATTTTACTGGCCTGAGGAAGGGCTTGGCCTGAGTGGACATGTCAAAAAGATGAAAGTGCAAGACATTTGAAGAACAGTGGCAACTACTTAGGGAGATAGTCAAAACCCTTCAAATAAAGTGTAATCCTGAGTGGAAGAGGAATTGTAAAAAGGTGAAAAGCAATCCATGTCTTAACAAGGAAGTCAACAATAACATGAAGGTTCTTGCCTGGTGGTATTATCGCTGACTGCTAATCCAGATAATGTTCTGGGGACATGGCTTCAAATGCCACCACGGCAGATGGTGGAATTTGAATCCAATATGAACCTGGAATTAAGAGTCTATTGATGGTAATGAATCCATTGCTCATTGGTGGAAATACGCATATGTTTCATGAATGTCCTTTAGGATCGGAAAACACCCTCCTTACCTGGTCTGACCTACATGTGATTTCAAACTCACACAAATCTGGTGGACGCTTAACTGCCCTCTGAGCAATTAGAGTCAGACAATGGCTGCTGTCTAACCAGTGACACGTTCATCCTTTAATGAATGAAAGAAAAATACTTTACTTGTCAGCAAATGGTTTCTGAAAACATAATCAAAACGGCTATGAAGGAAAATGAGATGAAAACATAAATGATAAAGAATACTTCTCTGAGTAGTCAAAAGGTTTAAAAATGCTGAAAGCAAATGTAGGCCTTTGAGAGGATGAAAATGGCGAGGTAATAATGGGAAACTCAGAAATGGCAGAGGTAAAACCAACAATTCCTGTTTTCACAGTGCAAGATAATTTCTTCCCAAAATTTAAAACAACTGCAAAGGATCATGATGGAACTATGATGACGAGGAAGAAGATATTAAATGCATTAATGGGATCATACGCAGGTCAGACCCTCGGCCTGCAGTATATCATATTCAAGGATGTTACAGCAGAAATAGTGGATGTGTTAATTAGGATATTCAAAAAAATCCTTGAATTCTGGAACGGTACATATGTATTGGAAAATTAATAATGTAGTACTCATTCCCAAAACAGGAGATAGGCAAAAATACACAAACTGTCGACCAGTGAGTTTAACCTCTGTAGTGGGGAAGTTTCTTCAGTCAACCGTAAAGTATGAAATAACTAAACACTTGGAAAACAAAGATCAATTCACCAGTGTCAGCACAGTTTCATTATGGGCAGGTTGTGCTTGACAAACCTGCTGGAGTTCTTTGAGAATGTAACCAGCAAGGTGGATAATGGGGATGCAGCAACTGCTGGATATCTGAACTTCAGAAGGCATTTGACAAGGTGCTGCACAAAGGACTGATCTAGCCGGTTAGATCCAAGGAGTTAAGGGTAGAATATTGAATTGGATAGAGGATTGACTGACTAACAGAAAGCAGAGCATCGGGATAAAGGGTCTTTCCCTGGCGAACTGAAACAATTGAGGTGCTGCAGGGTTCAGTGCTCAGACCTCAGTTGTTTACAATCTGCCCAAATGAGCTGGAAGGAGAGACAGAGTGTAGCAATTACATTCACAGATGGTATTAAACTAGGTGGTAAAACAGGCTGTAATGACGAGCTAAAGAGTTTACAGATGAATAATGGTAGGGTTCGAAAATGGGGCGGATTGCTATATCTGGCAGATGGTGTTTAATGTGGTTAACTGCACAGTTGAATTTCCTACGGTCACTCATAATTTCTATTTTCTTGTGTTTCCCCATCTACAGTTCTTTGGATTTTATACACCGTTGGTGGCTGGGGTCACAGGAGTCGAGAGGTTTGGTTGAGGGAGATGCAGGTTGCTCTGTGTGTCCAGAACAATACATTAACGTGGAGAAAAGACCACAGTCATGCCTTGTTGATTCTCGAAGCAGGCCTGGCAACCAGATGGCCTATCCCTGTTCTTACCTCCTGATGTTTAATTGCCTGGAGTAATCCACATCAAAATGTTACAGTCAGACAGACAGTCCGTAATTAATATGCCCATTTCATAATAAAGCGACAAATGGCCACTTAGATCAGAAGTAAAGACTTGGCAATTCTTTTGAGATTTAATGACTATTTGCAGCAACTGCAGTCTGGGAACTGGGTGATGGGAGAACAAAACAGTTCAGCATTGTTGCAAATTTATAGATTAAATATTGAGTAAAAATATTATGTTAGCAATTCTGTTAGAAAGTGTCCATAATCTATATCTTATGAAAAATGTGTTGAAGGAATTGTGGGAGAATACAAATATTGAATTGTTTAGAAAGGAAGATGTGAGGTGGATATAAGTCATAGAACATAGAACATAGAACAATGCAGCGCAGTACAGGCCCTTCGGCCCTCGATGTTGCACCGACCTGTCATACCAATCTGAAGCCCATCTAATCTACACTAATCCATGTACGTCCATATGCTTGTCCAATGACGACTTAAATGTACTTAAAATTGGCGAATCTACTACCGTTGGAGGCAAAGCATTCCATACTCTTACTACTCTCTGAGTAAAGAAATTACCCCTGACATCTGTCCTATATCTATCACTCCTTAATTTAAAGCTATGCCCCCTCGTGCTCGCCGTCATCATACTTGGAAAAAGGCTCTCCCTGTCCACCCTATCTACCCTCAGATCATTTTATATGTCTCTATTACGTCACCTCTGAACCTTCTTTTCTCCAATGAAAACAGCTTCAAGTCCCTCAGACTTTCTTCGTAAGACCTACCCTCCATACCAGGCAACATCCTAGTAAATCTCCTCTGTACTCTTTCCAAAGCTTCCACATGCTCCTCATAACGTGGTGACCTGAACTGTACACAATACCCCCAGTACACAATACCAGAGTTCTGTACAGCTGTAGCATAATGTCATGGTTCCAGAATTCGATCCCTCTATTAATAAAAGCTAAAACAGTCTATGCCTTCTTAACAACCCTCTCAACCTGGGTGGCAACTTTCTAAGATCTGTGTACCTGGGCACCGAGATCTCTCAACTCATCTACACGACCAAGATTCTTACCATTAGTCCATTACTTTGCATTCCGTTTACTCGAACCAAGGTGAATCACCTCACATTTGACCACACTAAACTACATTTGCCACCTCTCAGCCCAGCTCTGCAGCTTATCTATGTCTCTCTGTAACCTACAACATCATTCGTCACTATCCACAACTCCACCGACCTTCGTGTCATCTGCAAATTGACTAACCCACTCTTCTACGCCCTCAAATATTCGTTTATAAAAATGACGAACAGCAGTGGAACCAACACCGACCCTTGCGGTACACCACTGGTAACTGGACTCCAGGATGAACATTTCCCATCAAACGCCACCCTCTGTGTTTTTTCAGCAAGCCAATTACTGATCCAAAGAGCCAAATCTCCCACAATCCCATTACTCCGCATTTTGGACAATAGCCTACTGTGGGGAAACATATTGAACGATTGCTGAAATCCAAATACACCACATCAACCCGCTTGCGTTCATTTTTACTGTCTGGTCACCTTCTGAAAGAACTCAATAAGGTCTGTGAGGCACGACCTACCCTTCACAAAACCGTGCTGATTATCCCAAATCAAATTATTCTTTTGAGATGATTATAACTCAAAGCTCTTATAACGTTTTCCAACACTTTACCAACAACTGAAGTAAGGCTCACTGGTCTATAATTTCCAGGGTTGTCTCTACTCCCCTTCTTGAACAGGGGAACCACATTTGCTATCCTCGAGTCTTCCAGCACTATTTCTGTCGACAATGACGATTTAAAGATCAATGCCAAAGGCTCGGAATCTCCTCCCTGGCTTCCCAGACGATCTAGGATAAATCCCATCCGGCCCAGGGAACTTATCTCTTTTCATACTCTGCAGGATTTCTAATACCTCTTCCTTGTGAACCTCAATCACACCGAGTCTCAATCACACCTTTGTATTTGCCTCGACAACATTGTCGTTTTGTAGAGTGAACACTGTCGAAAAATATTCATTTAGTGCTTCCCCTATCTTCTCTGACTCCACACACAACTTCCCACTACTATCCTTGATTGTCCCTAATCTTACTCTCGTTATTCTTTTATTCCTTAAATATCGATAGAAAGCCTTAGGTTTTACCCTCATCTTATCCGCCAACAATTCTCATGTCTCCTCCTAGCTCTTCTGAGCTCTCTCTTTAGGTCTTTCCTGGCTACCTTGTAACCCTCAAGCGCCTTAACTGAGGCTTCACATCTCATCCTAACATAAGCCTTCTTCTTCCTCTTGACCAGAGATTCCACTCCCTTCGTAAACCACGGCCCCCGCGCACTACAGCTTCCTTCCTGCCTGACAGGTATATACTTATCTCGGACACTCAGGAGCTGTTCCTTGAATAAGCTCCACTTTTCTAATGTGTCCATCCCCGGCAGTTTCCTTCCCCGTCTTATGCTTCCTAAATCTTGCCGAATCGCATCGTAATTGCCTTTCTCTCAGCTACAACTCTTACCCAGTGGTATGCACCTATCCCTTTCTATCACTAAAGTAAACATAACATAATTGTTTTCGCTATCACCAAAGTGCTCACCTACGTCCTTTTCTAACACCTGGCCGGATGCATTACCCAGTACCAAATCTAATGTGACTTCACCCCTTGATGAGCTGTCTACATACAGTGGCAAGAAGCCCTCCTGCACACACTGGACAAAAACTGACCCATCTATATTATTCGTACTATCGTGTTCCCAGTCAATATTTGGAAAGTTGAAGACCCCCATGACAACTACCCTGTCTCCCTCACTTCTATCAAGAATCATCTTTACTATCCTGTCCTCTAAATGTCTGGAAATATTCGGAGGCCTATAGAAAACTCCCAACAGGCTGATATCTCCTTTCCTGTTTCTAACCTCAGCCCATTCTACTTCAGTTGACGATTCCCCAAACATCCTTTCTGCAATTGTAATACTGTCATTGACTAACAATGCCACACCTCCCCTCTTTTACCATCTTCTCTGTTCTTACTGAAACATCTAAATCCTGGAACCTGCAACAGCCATTCTGTCCCTGCTCTAAACATTTCTCCGAAATGCCCACAACATTGAAGTCTCAGGTGCCAACCCCTGCTGTAAGTTCACCTACCTTATTCCGGATGCTCCTGGTGTTGAAGTAGACACACTTCAAACCAACTTCTTGCTTGCCGGTGCCATCTTGCATCCCTGAAACTTGACTTCTGACCTCCCTACTCTCAACCTTTTCTATACTCGAACTACAATTTTGGTTCCCATCCGCCTCTGGATTAGTTTAAACGCACCCGAATAGCCTTAGTGAATTCACCCCCCCCCGCCCCCAGGATATTGGTACCCCTTTGGTTCAGATGAAGACCATCCTGCTTGTAGAGGTCCCACCTACCCTAGAAAGAGCCCCAATTATCCAAGAATCCAAAACCCTCTGTCCCGCACCATCCCTGTAGCCACGTGTTCAATTCCTCTCTCTGTCTCCCTTGTCCCACCTTACTAGCACGTGGCACGGGCATCAAACCAGAGACAACAACTCTGTTCATCCTAGCTCTAAGCTTCCATCCTAGCTCCCTGAATTCCTGCCTTAAATCCCCATCTCTCTTCCCAGCTATGTCGTTGGTGCCGATGTAGACCACGACCTGGGGCTGTTCCCCCTCCCCTTTAAGGATCCCAAAACCACGATCAGAGGCATCACGAATCCCGGTACCTGGGAGGCAACACACCAACTGTGAGTCTCTCTCGTCCCCACAGAGCCTCCTTTCTGTCCCCCTAACTATGGAGTCCCCAATGACTACTGCTCTGCTCCTCTTCCCCTTCCCTTCTGAGCAGCAGGGACAGACTCTATGCCAGAGCCCTGTGCCCCACTGCTTTCCCCTGGTAAGCCCTCCAACAGTATCCAAAAAGATATACTTATTGTTGAGGTGAATGGCCACAGGGGATCCCTGCACTGCCTGCCGGTTCTCTTTCTATCCCCTGACTGTAACCCATTTGCTTTTTTCTTGTACCTGAGAAGTGACTACCTCCCTGTAACTCCTCACAATAACTCCATCTGCCTCCCGAATGATCCGAAGTTCATGCTTCTCCAGCTCCATTTCCCTAATGCGGTTTTCGAGGAGCTGGAGTTGGGTGCACTTGCCACAGATGTAGTCAGCAGGGACACGAGTGGTGACTCTTACCTCCCACATTCTGCAGAAGGAACATTCAACTGCCCTCACCTCCATTCCCATGATTCTAAATTCCCATAGAGATTGTTGAAAAATAAGGAATAAAAAATAAACTCACTATCTTACCAATCTGGTGCACAGAAGTTTTTTTTTTGGTCAGAGGAGGAGATGGGTGGGAGACACTACCCGAGTACTGTTTCAGGTAACGCAACCACACAAATACATGACTTCCCACACACTCCTCCCTCACACCTCTCAGCAAATGGAGGCCCGACTCCCGAGATAAGTCCCTTTTAATTCTTTATATAGGTCTAGACAAGCCAAAGAACGGGCAAATATTGGTCTTTGGATCATATTAGGAAAATGTGCCTGTGTTAGAGCACATTGACGAGTGAGGATAAAGTGAGGACTGCAGATGCTGGAGATCAGAGCTGAAAATGTGTTGCTGGCAAAGCGCAGCAGGTCAGGAAGCATCCAAGGAGTAGGAGAATCGACGTTTCGGGCATGAGCTCTTCTTCAGGACTCCTGAAGAAGGGCTCATGCCCGAAACGTCGATTCTCCTGCTCCTTGGATGCTGCCTGACCTGCTGCGCTTTGCCAGCAACACATTTTCAGTCACATTGACGAGTTGAATGGAAAAAAAACAGTGTATCATTTCAATAAATTATTTCCTTATTATTGAGCCTTCGAGTAAGGGGACGAGCTGCTCTTTGTTTTCCTTGTCTGGACCCCTCATGTTGTTCAACACGTCCATCAGGAGCACCTCTCAGCCTTCTTTGTTTAAAAGTAAAATCAAGTAAATCCAGCCTGTGTTCAGTTTGAGTACAATCTTGTCTTGTTACTTCTGAGAAGTATCAATGTTAAATTTCATTAGCGATTGATCTGTCAACCCGAACAACCGGTTTATACCATCCTGTACCCTCACACGTTCCTCATCACTGTGAACCACCATCTCATCTTTCTGTCAGCCACAAAATTATTTATCATTCCCTCCAAACTCCATCCCTCCCATTATCATCATCATCGTTTATGAAGTTCACAACTAAGCCCTGATTTTCTCCTGTTCTTCAGATGTTGTTCCCAGGGAAAGCATTGAGAATTCAATTCTCTTGTTTTTTCCTATTTTGGTGAATTTACAGCGTGATGCAGTTGAGTTCTTTTTTATGAGGGAGCCACAAATTTTATTTTGGACATGGAGCTGAATTCTACTTTTATACTATGCTCCTCTGTATGTTTATTAATTAAGCTTGTACGTAATTAGTATTGGATTAGGTTTAGATGGCTTTCACTGCAACACTTATGTTCCGCATGGACGTGGATAATGTTCTTTGTGTCGTTCCCTGCAATAGTCAGAGCTGAAGAAAGTTTCCGTTTCTACGATAGAGATAGACTCATAATTTTGTTTGAAATAGTTGGAGTGATGAGGATAAAGATTCAACTAAATTCTGTATATAGACTTACAGAAGGAGATCAAATCATATCGTCAAGTCTACCTTGAACTGGAAACAAATTATTAAATTATATGCCACTTTTCTTCATATTGTAAAAACATTTTCAAAACATATTCTTAGAGCAGCGTGGATCTTCTAGCTGCTCCTGGGAATGCAGACAGTTATAATCTTAATATAGTCCTTTTGCAGTTGATATAATAGTTTATTAATTTAACATAATTGTTTCTATTTTGTTTTATTAACTTTCAAAAACAATCAAAACAGCAAAAAAAAACTCTCAATTTTCTTTCAAATGAACATTTTTTAAAAAGAGTTGTTTAAGGGTGGTTTGCAAAAAAAATAAACGTCTATTTTTGTTTTAAATAGTTTCTTTTATTACACTGCAGAAGTTTTTTTTTGTTTTATAAAAATAATTAATTAAAATAAGGAGGTGTACCTTCAATCCGGAGAATCGTACACATTTTCAGCTCTGGAGAAGACTATTTTCTTCTCGGACTTCATTGAAGAGAAATATTTTTTATTAATTTAATTAGCTAAATGGTTGGTTTTGTTTCATTTTTCTATGTTTGATACGTATATGTATATATTTTTCAATTTTAACATTGTCTGTAGGTAATGAAAGGTAACAGAAGGTTTCGTAAAAACGTTCTGCTTTTAGGCATAACATTATTAAGATCACATATAAGGCACAGAGTGGATGGCTGGCAGAATTGGAAAAAAATGCTTTTCAGCTTTTAGAACAGCTGAAAGGGATTGTCTCTCTGAGGAAAATGGAAGAGCAGTCAATTATTGGACACTTGGAATGATTCTTATGTTCAGCAGCGTTTGAGAAGATTTAGTGGAATGATTGCTTCAGTGGACTTTTCTATCAGGGGCATGAACAGAATATTCTGTGGCAGTGACCGCTAATTCAGGATGCTTTGTTGATTTCCCTGTGCTAAGATTAAGAACGTCTCGAAACATTTCAAGCACGTTGTTAAAGGTGAGATTGAGTAGAGAAACATTATTGTAGTTATTGGCAGGAATGATATTTTTAGGGAAAGATTAAAGCAGTACAGAGTGAACTTAAGAGGTGACGTAGAGTATTAATAATAAAACCTTTAAAGCAATACTTTCTGGTTTACTCCCAATGCAAAACCCAACTGGGAAGTAACAAAAGGTTAACGGAGAAAAAAAACAATGGCTGAAGAGCTATTGTTTTATTGAGGGATTTCGATTTTTGGGAAATTGGAATCTATTTTAGATTGGAAATGACCTGTTCAGAAAGGATTGGTCTAATCTAAACTGGAAATCAACCAATATTTTAGCAGGGAGGTTTGCTCATTCTATGTAGGGAGACTTTATGTTGATAGAGTTGACAAGGAGGATATTCCAAGTAGAATCATAAATGGTAGGATGGATGGAGAAGTTTATGAACGTGAGGAGAGCACGTCAATTAAAAAACAATAACGAGAGAATCAAAAGTATATAGCAATTCTGAAGCACGAAATTGCATTTCTTTCAATGTGAGGGGACTTACAGGGGAGGCTGATGAACTCGGGGCATGTTTAAGAACATGGAATCGGGATATCATATGTATTACAGAAAATTGGTTGCGAGACGATCAACTCGAAAATGTAGTGCTGGGAAAGCACAGCAGGTGATGCAGCATGTGAGGAGCAGGACAATCAACCTTTTGGGCAAAAGCCCTTGATCAGGAATGGGCTGATGAAGGGCTTTTGCTTGAAACGTCGGTTTTCCTGCTCCTTGGATGCTACCTGACCTGCTGTGCTTTTCCGGCACCACACTCTCGACTCTAACTTCCAGTATCTGCAGTCTTCACTTTCGCCTGAGAGATGTTCAAGCTGAGAGATGGCAATTCAATGCTCCAGCTATAAAGCGTCATAGAAAGGGTGGAAAATATATGCGGAGGGCAGGGAGGGGGCGGTCTACCATTTTTGATTAAGAATAAATTATTGCTGGAATTGGGAAAGACATTTCTGAAAAATTATCCAGCTAAAATATGCAGGTAGTATTGAAAAAAAAAATTCACTTTGAACAGATTGCACTAAATGCTCTTTTGTGAAAAACCGTCCAGTGAAAATATATTGGTCGAAATTAAAAAGAAGAAAGGAAAGAACACGTTGATTGTATTGTACCATATGCTCTCCAACAGTAAGAAAGAAATTGAGAAATAAACATGTAGGGAAATCTCGGATATATATAAGCTTAATAAGGTTGTAATAATGGGGGATTTTAATTTTCTTAAAATTAATTGGGACGACCACAGCATTAAAGGGTTGGATGGTAAAGAATTTGTCAAATATGTTCAAAAAAATTTTCTTCATCAATATCCGGATGATTCTAACAGAGAAGGAGCAGAACTAGGCCTTCTTTTGTGCAAAATGCAGGGAAAGTGACTGAAGTAAACGTGAGGGAATGATTTGGGCATTGCAATCATAATTCTATTAGTTTCATAATGGTTATGTAAAAGAATAAGCCTTTCATTACTTTTTTTTAATTGGAGTACCAAAAGTTTTAATGGCATGGGACAAGGACTCATCAAGTTTGATTGGAGTAGACTGTCAGCAGGTAAAATAATGTCTGACAAGTGGGAGGCATTCAACATTGTGACGACGGGAGTTGAGAGGCATTATGTTCCTGTTAAAGTGAAGGGAAGATTAAGGAACAATGGACAACTACAGTTATTGAGATTTTATTTAAGAATCAAAGAAAACCTTACTTTAGATATAGACAACTTTATTCAATTTAATCTCTTAGACAATATAAAGAGTGTGGGGCATTGTTTCGAGAGAAATCAGGAAAGCAAAAAGGCGATATGAGTTAGCATGGGCAGATAAGGTTAAGGGTAATCCAAAAATATTGTGCAAGAGGGTAACCATAGAAAAGGTTAGGCCTCTCAAAGATCATGAAGGATATCGATGTTTATGAACCCAGGAGATGGGAAATAAAATCATCCCTTTCCTGGTGCAACAGACAGCAACAAACACACACTATTACCTGCACCTCACATTCATCCAGCTTGAAGTCTATCTGCTATCAGTCAATCTACTGACCCATTTCATCAAGATCCTTTTGCATTCTTAGAAAACATTCTTCACTGTCCACTGTGCCACCTGTTTTGGTGTCATTCACAAACTTACGAACCATGCCTTCGATTTTCTCACACAAATCATTTACATCAATGACAAACAAAGAAAACTCAGAACCAACCTCTGTGGAACACTGCTGGGCAGAAGCCTTCCGTTCGAAAAACAACCGCCCACCATTACTCTGTTTCCTGCTATTGCACCAATTGAAAGTGCTGGAGAGAAACCCCACTGCTCAGGCAGTATCGGGACAGAGAAAAATGGAATTAACTTTTTTTGAGTCCAACATAACTTGTTCAAGATAGGTTCATATAAAACTTGATAACTCTGTTTCTCTGCCCAGATCCTGTGTCATCTGTTGCTTTTCTCCATCATTTTGCATTTGCATTTCAGATTTCGACTTGCTCTAATATTTTGCTTTTTCTTGATTGGTCTGGATGTTGGTTATATTTGGACAATATGCTCCATTCCTGTTCCTATCACTTGAGCCAGTGACACATGTATTACACTAGAGTCTGTTTCTTCTTTAAGTTCTGAAAATAAATGCGTGGATCTCACCAATGTGATTTTGATTTAAACGGCCTTTTAGAGACAGCTACACTTGATGAAAAGTAGGAATAGTTTATTAATTATGATATTGTCTGTGTGTTTTATGACGAGACTTGTCTCCTCAGTCTCTGAACATTTTCAATACGTTTCTCTGAATAATTACAACAAAGATGGTTGTCATGCAGCCCATCATCTCTGTACCAGCTAACTATGAGCTGTGTCTTCATTCTTACTCTGCTGCAACTCATGTAACCCAATACATTTTGTAATCTGTGTCTGTTTTTATTTCTGTATATCCCGTCCCGATATAAACAATCTTAACTATCTGTATAACCTGTGATTAAACAGTCTATATATAAAATATAATGATGTACATCACATTTAAAATTGTCTTATTCCATTCACATTGTCGTTCAGCATTCCATGTACCAAAGGTCGTCTGTTATCTTGCTCTGCACTGTATTTCATTCCATTTGTCAGAAACAGTAATGGCTGAATACTAGTGCCTGGGAGATATTGCTGCACTCCCCTCAGGTCTCCTCAGCCACTGCCCGCAGCCCTTTCTGTCTTATAGCCATTTTCATATTCATTCCATCCCTTACTCATTAATTCATGACTTTTAATAAACAAGGTTATTGTACATTGTTATGGACCAGGCTCGACCACTCAAAACATTATTAAGCACGTAGCCCAGTCCGTAATGTTGCCATTTGTTGAAGGGAAGTGTATAGTGGATATTCCCAGAATGAATTATTTGTTCGACTGCCGACTTTTAAACAAACAGAATGTATTTGTAAGAATAAGGAATGAAACACAACGAGCTGAAAACACCGTAACTGAATAATTCATCCTATCTAAAACTGACAAGCTACCTCGAATTAAGGATGCTGATCCAAATTACTTGCAACAATCCCAATAAACAAACCCACGAGCAGAAAGAGTAAAAATTACACAAGAAAGCTTATAATTTACCAAGTCAGAGAACTGAAGGAGGGGGAGAGCGTCCAATTTCAACAGTGAACCTGACTCAAATAACGCTCGAACTGAACTGACCTGTGCAGCCGGAGAGCTGGCTGTATCCCCTCGATTACACAATGAAGCATTTAAAATTGAGACACGTTGGAATATTGGGTCGTTTAGAACCTCTCTGAAAAAATTCAATGACCACATAACCTTGTAAAGGTACCACCTGTGTGACAACATCCCCAATATAAAACTGAATCTTCAATATCCAAGATGGCTTCAGTTTTCAAAACTCCCAAAAATCGTAGCTCGTACACTACAATGTGCATGTACATTCGTTTACTATAAACGTGCAAACATGCACAATTACATCCAGATTGAGTGCATGGTACTTCCATCATTGAGTGCCTCCATTTGTCACTCAAGTCTCAACAATGCATTGGAGATAATTTTTTCAAGACAGGCCACATGCACAATTTTCAAATTGAATGGCTGTAGCAACAGGCTCCAGCTAAACAGTCTCGCATTTTTGTCCTAACATTTCTCAAAAAGACTTCATTGAGTTATGATCTGTGAAAATGGTTGTCTCCGATACATTGCTGTTAATATAAACACTAAAATGTTGTCATACCAACACAAAGCTCACAGTCTCTTTCTCAGCTGTTGAATATTTCTACTAATGAACATTGAACTCCTTGGAGGAATACCCAGTAGGTCTCTCTGTCTTCTAGTCATCTTCCCGCAAGAGCCCAACACCGAAATCGACATCATTTGCTTTTAAATCCACCTTGAAAGATTTTGCATAATCAGGTGTGTCTGATCGTGAGCAGTGGTTAACACATATTTCAAATGCCTCAAATGCCTTCTTACAGTCCTCTGTCCACTGAAACGTCTTGCCTTTCTTTAAAACTTCAGTGAGTGGGCAGTCACACTGCGAAAATGAGGCACAAATATTCGATAAAATTGACTTAATCCCAGGAACTGCTCCTTTTGTCAACAGGATGCGAAATTCCCCAATTACCGTGACTTTTAAATCTCATGGCACCATTTATCTATGCCCAATTGCATGGCCAAGGAAGGTGACATTTGCTTTGGCAAAATCACTTTTCGCTCGGTTTACCACTAAGTCTTCCTTCCGAAGTCGATCGAACAAGTCTGATAGATGCTGCAGTGTTCCTTCCATGAGTCACTAACAATCACAAGGTCATCAATGTAAACCACAGGTTGGATAATCCGGCTACTTATTGGTTAGTCCCTGAAATGTGGCCGGCACATTTTTCATACCAAATGTAAGTTGCTTATCCCACATTTTCAACACAGTTTTCCAACCGTCGAACTCGGTGTACTTCAACCTTTTTAACTGCATTGACGTTACAATAGTCCACACATAACCGTTGTGTGCCATTTGGCTTTGGCACCATGACTATGGGTGATTTCCAGTCACTGCAACATATGTTGATTATGTCATCTTAGAGTTTGCATTCAATCTCCTTCTGAGCCTGTGCCAACTTTAGAGGATTATGCCTGTAAGGATGTTGGTTAATCGTAACAACATCTCCTATAGCTAGATTATGCACAATTAGGTGAATACTTCCAAGTTAATATCTGCGTAATTCCACATGTGATCGTAATAACGCTTTCTGACAATTTCAATTTTTCTCATGAAGGTAAATCAATAAATCATCCCAATTTTAGACAAGTATCTCATTGTCCACTTTAATTTGAGGAATATCCGATTCAGAATCCTCTGAACTTAGTTCTTACTTCTGTGCCGTAATCATTAACACCTTGTCCTCTGGCTTTCCTTCCCTATCAAAGTACATTTTGAGCATATTCACATGACATACGCTGTGAGATTTCTTTTTTTCTGGAATCCTCATCAAGTAGTTATCCTCACTCTATATCCATTGTATTTGATTATGTCCACAAACCTTGCTTTTCATGGTTCACCTATAACTGAAAGTAACAGTAATACATTATCCCCGATCTCAAAATTGCATTTTTTAAATTTCCTGTCCGCTTCCTGCTTTATTGCATGCTGCAGTACTTTTACATGCTGTCCAGCCAACTCCCCGGCACTATTGATCGTTCCCTAAAGTTTGAGACCTAATCCAAATGTGTAGCCTTTTAATTCTGATTTACCATTTTCTCCGTAATCAATGTTAATTGTCCTCTCACTTAATATCCATAAAATAATTCAAATGGATCGAATTTGCCCTGTTAATTTGGTACATCCCTGATCACAAAAAAGCGCAAATGGAATCCCCTTCACTAATCATCTGGATAATCCAGATCATAAGCCCTCAACAAGGTCTTCAATGTTTAATATCACCTTTCTGGCGCTACCTGCAATTTTGGATGGTATGCAGTCTATTTGAATTGCTTTATTCCTAAGATATCATAGTGAATAAATTAAATGTGAAGTTTGAACCTTGACCTCACTGTATCTCTATTGGTAGTCTGTGTCTATTTTTTAAAAAAACAGAGTAATTACTTTGCAATTGTTTTAGCTGTGATACTGCATCTTGGGATGGCCTCTGGATATCTATTCGATACATCCATTATTGTTAACAAATACTGGTGACCACGTTTTTGTTTGAGGTCGGGGACCTCGCCAATCAATCAAGACTCTTGTAAAAGGTTGTTCAAATGCAGGAATAGTTAAGAAAGGCGCAGGTTTTATTATCACTTGTGTGTTCTCCAATAACCTGAGATTAATGACACGTCTGGCAAAATTCAACTACATTCTGTTGCAGTCCAGGCCAGTAAAAGTGTCTCTGTGTTTCAGCCTGTGTTTTCCTCACTCCGAGATGACTTCTAGGTGGTCTCTCATGCACCATCCACGTCACCACTTTTCTGTATTCCATTGGCAATGCGATTTGTTGAACCTCTGCCCAATTATCATCTCCTTGAGTATGTGATAGTCTCCATTTCCTCATTTGGACATCATTTTTAGGTTAATAACACTCAGGGATACATTCAAAATTTCTAACATATACGCTTTTTGATAAAATTGCTTTAACCTTTTATCTTTCTGCTGTAATTCAATTAGTTTAAATGAACTAAAATATTTGCATGATGCCCTGTTTGCTCAATAGTTTTTTCACAACTATGTGATGGAACAAAGTCTCGTTAAATGCCACTTCCGCTTCCTTATCTTTACATTTTTGATATCTCCTGTTTCAACTGGCTTCGTTACCCACACTCAGGAAACTTCCAGGATTAGACTTCTGCATTACTTCAGTTACCTGCGTCTCCACTGGCTTTTCAACCAGAGTCGGCAGTACTGCTACCAGTGACTCAGCTGTATGTTTTGCAAAGATAGATTGTATTCCTGGAGCTGAGAGTTTGTCCAATACTCCAACCACAATTTCTCCACACTTTTCTCGACACTCTATCCTCGCTTTAAATCATTATGCACTTTTTTGTCTCAAGGTGAATTCCCTTTAGCACTACCTTTTCTGGAAATAGTCCTTCTGGAGTATATATCTCCTGATCTTTCAGCATCACAGACTAAGAGAGTCCTGTGTCCCTTAATATTGCATCCTCTTTACATGCCCTATGTCTGTAAATGTTCCCTTTGCAGGTATATTTTCTAAGCAGATCTGCCACTTCCTCTTTAACAAACCTCTGATCAGCTTATATTCTCCGATGCAGCTTTCTAGCTTCCACTGTGCTTTCTGTTACCACCCCAACAAAACTTCCAAACTTATCCTGTTTTCCTGCATCTGTATTTTTTTTTCCTGAACCCTCCAATGCAGTGATTTCATGTGACATAATTTATTGCAATGAAAGTACCGGACCATTTTAACTTCTTTGTTTCCTTCAAGTGTTTACTTTTTAGCCTGTGCGAAGTTATCCTTATGACCTTCTCCGAGATCCACCTTTCCCTCCCACGTGAGGATTTCTCTTTGCCCCAGTTTCTATCCCTCATGGACTGAAATTGATTCTAGAAGCAAAACCATGTTTTATGGATCAATTCATAATCATCAGCCACTTAAGTTGCCAGCCTTGCCGTTTTAACTCTATGCTCTTCCAAATGTGTTTGCACTATGTCAGGCAGTGAATCTTTGAACTCATCCAAAGTATTGCCTCACTCAGAGCATTGTAAAGCTCTTTTCCAGCTATCAAAATTACTTTGTTTGATCCTTTCACACTCAATATATGTTTGATCAGGATCCCTCATTATATTCCTGAAACGTTGTCTGTTGGATTCTGGCACAAGCTCATATGCACTTTCTTTACCTCCTCATACAGCCCAGATCCCTCATCTGATAGTGTTGTGTTGCGAATACTTGCCGAACTCAACCTACAAGTTTTATTTGGATCAAGAAAACCCACATGGTCACTGGCCACTGCAATTGTTTAGCCACTTTTTCAAATGAAATGGAAAGGGTTTCCATATCCTACTCATCAAATTTAGGCAAGGCTTGAATATATTTAAAACGTTTCTCACCAGGCTTTTGACTACTATGGTTTTGCTCATCCTCTCTCCGTTCTTCACTAAGCTCACCTTCAGCCTTCATCCCCATCCTTTTAAGCTGACTTTCCATTCTAAGTGTCCATCTCTGAAGCACAAACCCTCTCTATTTTTCTTTCTCTCCTGCTAAGGACATTCATTGTTTTTTTTTTCCTCCGCTAAACCTATTCATTCTCTTTCTTTCTCTTCTGAGTTTAGCCGTAACTCAAACTGCTTCATTTCCGCTTTTAACTCAAGCTGCGTCATTTGCAATTGAAGTTTGCTCATCTCTACAAATCCTGATGGGGAATCCAGCAATTTGGAATGCTGAGCTACTGCTGCAATCATCTCATCTTTCCTCACGTTAGGAGGTAGCTTAAACGCAAGCATGTCTACTAATTCCCGCAGCTTGGACTTATGTGAATTATGTTAAAAATGCCATGATCACTTCTTCCACCTCTAAAACATCCTTGGTTCCTGCAAGAGTCATTGCTATCTAAAGCTCTGTCTCCCCACCAAATAAACACACGAAATAAAAGACACTAATACTTGCCACTCGCTGCCTAAATCCCGCAAATGGCTCCCATTCTGTTATGGAACAGGTCCGACCCCACAGAAGATTTTAAGCAACTAGCCCAGACCGTAACTTTGTTATTTGTTAAAAGTTAGTGTACAGTGGATCTTCCTTGAGTGAATTAGCTGGTCAGACTGCCGAGTTTTAAACAAATAGCATTTATTTACCACATTACCGAATGAAACACAAGAAACCTTAAATAGAATGCCTGAATAACTAATCCTATATAAACCTGACAGGCTATCCAGACTTTAGGATCCTGTTACAAAATACTTGCAACAATCTTAATAAGCAAACCCCTTAGCACCAAGAGTAAAACTGACACAAAGGCTTACAGGTTATAAGGTCAGAAGGACAGAAGGAGGGGGAGAGCGTCCAGTTCCATCAGTGACCTTGACTGAACTAACCCCAGAACTGATCAGGCCTGTCCAATTGGAGAGTTGGCCACGTCCTCTTGATTGTCCAAATTTCTTATTAAATACTAAAAAAGGCTTCTGGCTGAGGCATTAACTGTTAAATATAAACAAAACGATCCCAATGAAACTTTCAAAGTTTAGACATATTTGAATCTTAGTTCATTTAGACTCTCTGTAAAAAAGTAAGGACAACATAACCTTGTAAATGGACCGGTTTTGTGACAACATGGCACATATGGCTTTGAACTGAATTCAGTAAATGTAAGTCTTACTGCTTTGAAGCCAATAAAATGTATTCAAGTGTTTGTGAGTTTACATAAAACAAAGCTGAATCGCATTATGTGTTGAAGGTTCAACATTGTTTTATTAGAGCTACGAGAGGAAAATCCAGACAGATCCACACTTCCTGTGTATGGTCAGGGAAAATATGCCCAGTGAGAATCTATTGGCTGGCGTCTGGTCTAGTTGAGGAGAGATCAGCACTTTAACTAATATCTAGATCGCGTATTTTGTGCGTGGCTCTGTTGGGAGGGTGGGGGAGGTTGTTCAGGCGGTTACAGCATTGCAAACGGACAACACAGCAGAATCATCGAGCCTGTGATAAAGAAACATCCATCATTCTCCCCCACAACTAACTTCACAAGAGCAATTTGTGATGGGAGATGTGACCAATAGTCAGCGATGTCAACATTCAATCAAGTCCAGTTGTCATTTGTGATCTGAAGGTACCATAGTGAAAGGGGTTAACTGGATCTGTTTGTTCAGTGACTGTGATTGATGCCAGTCTCCATGGATCCCTAATGATGTCGTTGGATGTTTTCCCTCTTCTATTAGTAAGGGGTTTCTTGCAATAATTTATACCATTGTAGCAGCCGATGCATCACCTGCAACACTAACAAGAATCAGAAGTTGCAGAGACCGACAGAGGAGAGGTCAGAATCTGAGAGTAGACTGGAATATTCTAACAATGGATCAGAATCTGAGAACAGTAGACTGGAATGTTGCACCAATGGTTCAGAATCTGAGAACCCGAGGATGGAATGCTGTAACAATGGACAGGAGTTTATCCTGGGGTCTTATCTATGTTTCCTGTTATTGGGACAGATTACCACTTCGGATACACGGTGTACTGCTGATTATTCAGGCTGGTTACTATCCCATGCTCGCTATTGTTGGTGTTCCTGGTAAGTTTCCCCATCTCTATCTATTTATTAATCCCATAAGCCATGGTGAACTTCAGTGCTATTTCTGTTAACTATATTTGGCAAAGTTGGAAACTACTGTCTTCAGTTTCAAATGCAAATCCATTCATTACCACAAATTTCAAAACCGCCCACACCCCGACCTCACACACATCTGAGGACAAGGCTGTTCACAATCCGGAAGTACCTTTCTACCCTGAATTGATTTATGTCTTCACATTCTCTCCATCAACAAACAGACCCACCACCAGCTCTGTGGTATCCCCATTCCACAGCTTGACGTTTGTTCGGTTGCTAAATATACCATTACATGCCTTGGAAAATTTCAGACTTCATGGTTCCAGCTCTCTTCTAATCACTCTTTCCATTTCAATGTTTCCATCATGACCTTGTTCTTGTCTCGAAAGTAATCACATGTCAGGCACACTGTGTCAGAATAGTAATGTCGCTGGCCACGTCATTCAGTGATCTAGGTTACTACACTAAAGACATTGTTTCAAATCCTATCTCAGACAATGAGAGAACTTAAACTCCAATAACAGGAACTGGAAATAAAAGCGAATTTCACTAATATAACCCCACTAGCATTTTGTCAATATGTTTATATATTTCGCTGATGTCCTTTGGTAAAGAAAGCTAACATTATTATCTGGTCTGGATAAGGACGACGTCAGGTCCACAGCAATGTGTTTTGCTCTATACTGACTTAAGGAATGGCCTCACATTAAAGGGCATTTAGTGAGGTCAACAAACGGTGCTCTTAACAGCGTTGCAGACATCCTATATAATGACAACACTAAAGTTTGGGGAAAAAAAAGAATGATGCGAGAGATCAGAAGAAATAGGAAGTGCCAGAGAAACTGAGCAGATTTGGCAGCCTCGGATCGAGATAAAAATAGAGTTGGCATTTCGAGTCCAATGACCATCCATCAGAACTGCACACAACTGGGAAATAGTGTGATTGATATTGGTGACAGGGACGTCTGTTGTGAAGGGGAGAAGGAGGGAGTTGAACAGATAGAGAAAGAGAGAGATAGAGGGAAAGAAGCAAATAGAGGGATTGTTGATGACCAGCTGGAATGGAAATAAAAATCAAGATTAATCTTATTTATTTATCTCCTGTTGCCATATTAACGAAAATGCTGTCCATGTAAGGTATACATCAAAGTCACGGTTTGAAGTGAGTTATGTCCTTTTGTCTCCCATTCCTAAGAATAATAATCTTTTTTTCAAAAAAAAAAATCATTAATGGGGCGTTGGACAGCATGCAATCCCTTTTCTACGTTGTCCTTGAGAAGCTGTTGGTGATCTGCCTTCCTGACCATGGCAGTCTGTGGGGGGTAAGCATTCAATGCTTAGTTGCGTCTGGTTTAATTTCTTTGAGACTTTTTAGTGAGTGAAATAACTGAGTGGTTGGGCTTGGACGTTTAAAACGGCAGCCGAGAGTTAACAACATTGCTATGGGTCGAGAGTCACATATAAGCCCGATCAGGTGAAGATGATAGATCTCATTCCTTTATGGGCATCAATGTGCCAGGTAGGTTTTTCTGACAATCGTTTCATTGTTTCTTAATGCATGATATTTTATTGAACTCAACTTCCAATATTTGTGTGGTGGGATTTGAATCTGTGCTCTGGGTCATTACCTGGGTCGCTGCATGAATAATCCGGAGATAATACAGCTCGGCCATCGCCTCCTCAGCATCTCCAAACATCTCCAATGGCAAGAGTGATGATGCTGTTGTCATAGCTATGCTGGAAGTATAGCGTTTCGCAAGGCAAAGAAATTATTTGGAAAAACATACCATCCTTCTCATTTTGTATTTACGAGAGGGTGAAATGATGGGAAGTGCTCTTGGTGAAAAGGAGCTGAATGCCCTTGGTCATGAGTCACTGACACAATTCATAGAGAGCAGCAAGTAGTCAGCACAGTATATTGTATAATGTCGTTCACTGAAAAATGATTCAAATATAGATGTGAAGACACCTCCCTGCAGTTTAGAGAGATATTGAGACAGCACGTGGGGCACTGTGAACAGATTTTCTCTCCATTATAAGGAATGATCTCCTTGCCACAGTGAGATAGCTTAAAGGAGTTTGACCAAACTAATCCTTGCAGTGATGGTACCATGAGGAGCATGTGAAGGAAATGAGTGTTTAATCTGTAATGCTGCAAAAGATTAAAAAGTGATTGCAATAAAACTTGAGTGTTTTGAACCTGGACTCATTATTCACAAAACAAAACAATGATAGCGTGAAATATGACGTGTTTTCCTGCAGTACATGTTTTCATATGTGTACAGATACATTGATAGAAAAGGTTTAGCAGGATATGGGTCAAGTACAGGGAAATGGAGTTAGCATGAATGGACATTTTGTTTGGCATAAACAAATTTGGGCTAAAGGGCCTGTCTCCCTGCTGTTAAACTCCATGACTGTCTGATAGTTTTCATTCTCTGTGGAGACCCCCTGTTGGTTGCAAGCGAACTGCAGATTCTGAATGAACTCTCTCCATCTCAACAACAGTTGGAGTGAGACCCTGCACTAAGCAACATGTTGTTCACAAACATGTCAGCAGCTGCACTGTGATCGAGTTGGCCATTCCCAAAAGTTTCTGATCTCCATGCCGAAGACGAGCCTGTCTTCTCAGAGATCGCAGATGCCTCCTTGCGACGTGGGACAAGCCATCCGTTGTACTCCTCTCCATCAGCAAACCACATTAATGTAACACATGTGTAGCTATAGCAATGGAGGCAGGAGGAAAAACTTGGGCCAGTCTGTCTGTGCAGTCTCTGCTTCATTGGTGTGTCGTGTTGCAGCATCAATGACATCTTCCTATTTCAGTGTAACAGTTTGGAGGGGCAGAATGATTCCTTCTTTTCGTGTGTCAGAGTCTCGACGAGGTTGCATGATCTCCTCCTCATCCCAGGGAAGAGGTTCATTGTTGGGTGACTCGTGGTAGCTGCTAACCAGCGTGTTGTGCTGACTAGACTCTTTAAGGTCCTGTGTAATAATAGACAAACAGGAGGCTGGAGAACACAACAAGCCAGGCAGCATCAGACGGTGGAGAAGTAAATATTTCCGGTATAATCGTTCTTCAGGATTGGGGGTGGGGTAGGGGAACTGCAGGTAAAGAGAGAAGGAAATGGTCGGGGTGGGGAGAGTAGGGAAGGGGAATTGAAATGGTTGGTGACTGGGAGCTCATGTCGGCCCCTTTGGGCCCGGCTGTGATGGTTGGGAAAATATGTCCTTAGTTTATGTTTGGTCTCCCCAATGTAGAGAAGACCACATCGGAAGCACTTGGTGGAGTACACTAGGTTGGAATGAGGCAGGTGAATCTCTGCATCACCTGGAAGGACTGTTTGGGACGCTGAATGGAGGTGAGAGAGATTGTGTGCCAGCAGGTGTTGCATTCCGTTTGCAGGGGCAGTTGTCAGTGGGGATTGGAGGGTTTGGTGGGGAGTGTGGCACGAACCAAAGATTAACGAAGGGAATGGTCCGTGTGGAAAATGTGCCAGGTGTTGGGATCCAACCTAGTTTACTGTAACTGGTGCTCCCAATGTGGTCTTCTCTACATCGGCGATCCCAAATGTTAACTAAGGGGATGTTTTGCTTAGCATCTCAGCTGGGCCCGTAAGGGCTGAGCTGACCTACCAGTCACTGCCTATTTCAATTCCCCCTCCCACGCCCTTTCCAACGTGGCCATCCTTGACTTCCTCCATTGACACAATGAAACAAACTGCAAATTGGAGTAACAACACTTCATCCTCTGCCTGGTCAACCTACAGCCCGGGGGACTCAATATTGAGTTCTCCAATTTCAAATACCCTCCACTCCAATCCCCTATAAACATTCCCAGCCCCTCCTCCTCCCTTCCATTCCACTGATCAGCCCATCTTCCATCTCCCAACTGGATTCATTCTTCCCATCGACCAACCCAGTCATAACCTCTACTTTTTTCACCTATCCTCTGTACCTGGACGATTGTGTACAGGGTTAGTGAGACTGTACCTGGAGTATTATGTACAGTTTTAGTGAGCTAATCTGAGAAAGAATATGCTGACCACAGAGGAAGTGCAATGGACATTCTCCAGATCCGTCCCTCAGATGGTGAGATTGTCTGATGCAGAAACTCGGCCTGTGTTCTCTAGGATTTCAAAGAACGACAGGTAATTGGAGTGAAGTTTAGAAAATTCACTAAGCATATGACAAGGTGGAAATAAACAGGATGTTTCTCTGGATGTCTACCCTAACTTAAGGCAAATAATGGCAGGATAAGGGACAGGCCATTTAAGACTGCAATGAGGAGGAAATTCTTCACTCGGAGAGCACTGACTAATACAGAGGCATGGAAATCTGCTGGCAGGGCAAGTTTAGGGAGAATCCCCAGGAATTCAGCAAGTGTGTCAAGTGGAACAGAATAAGCAGGCAATAGGTAGGAGTCATTAATGAATTGCCAAGTTGCATCTAAATCAACTTTAGTGGAAGGAGACAGAGGGTAGTGGTAGAAGCCTGTTTGTGTCCAATGGTGTACGACGGGGAGCAGTGTTGTGCCCTTTAT